>NC_134692.1:76584946-76884946 GCF_050947455.1 Rhinoderma darwinii | reverse complement strand
ACCATTTATGAGGTACATATAATTTATTAATTATCTTTTTTTTGTAGGGGAATGGAAAAAAGACAGCTTATTATTTTAGGTGTTTCTACTTTTTCACAAAAAAACCTTTAAAAGACAATAATTAATTTTTGTGTCACCACATTCCAAGTGTCACAACTTTTTATTTTTCTGTGTTTTTTGCTACAATTTTGGGGTACATTTTGATTAACTTTTATTTATTTTTTGGGACGAATGGAGAAAAGAGACGCCATGGTGATTTTTTTTTTTTTTTTTTGTATGGTCTACTCTTCACCATGTAGCTTAAAAAAAGTGTCAACTTTATTGTTCGGGTCATTACTATCATGGTGATACCATATATATATATATATATATATATATATATATATATATATAGTGCCTTACTAAAGCATTCATTCCAATCTTAGTGTTTTTGCTGTTTTGTTGCATTACAACCTGGAATTAAAGTGAATTCTAAATTTGTTTTTATATAATTGAGCTGACAAAATAATCCAAATTGTTACAGTGGAATGAAACAAAAAATATCTTGTTTCAAAAAATAAATAAATAAAAACTGAAAAGTTGTGAGTACATATCCTTTGCTATTAAACCCCCTAAATAAGATCTGGTCAAACCAATTAACTTCAGAAGTCACATAATTAGTTGCATAAGGTCCCCCTGTGTAATCAAAGTGTCGCATAATCTGTCACATGATGTTAGTATAAATTAGTTTGTTCAGAATTGCCCTGATTTCTGCAGCACCAAGCAAGCAACATGAAGACCGAAGAGCTCTCCATACAGGTCAGAGACAAAGTTGTGGAGAAGTTTAGATTAGGGTTGAGTTATAAAATAAATCCCATGGAGCACCATTAAATCCATTAGAACAAAATGAAAAGAATATGGCACAACAAGAACCCAGACAAGAGAAGACTGCCCACCAAAGCGCACAGACAGGTCGAGGAGGGCATAAATTAGAGATTCAACAAGAATGTCACAGCTATGGGGTACGTGGATTCACTGGGCCACTCCGACGTAGTGGAGTAGCAGCTGGTCAAACAAAATGTCAATGACAGTCACTAGGGAGAAAGAATCCAGCTGGTGCCGGAATATTGGGAGCTGGCTTGTGCCGGACTATTGGAAGCTGGCTTGTGCCGGACTATTGGAACTCGAATACTGGACTTGAACACAGAAGTCGTCTCGGGCAACGGACTTGAACACAGAAGTCTTTTCGGACATTGGACATGAACACAGATACTGGATACGAGATACAGCTAGGGAACCATTTACTAGTCAAACACTGAGAAGACACAACATTGCTCATACAAAAAGGAAAGGGGCAGAGTTCCTTTTAAAGGCCATGGTGCTCAGGAGTAGATAGGTCGGTGTGCATGCTGGCCCTTTTAAGGCTTGGCACGAGCATGTGTGTGCACCCTATGAGATAGTTGGAAAGTGAGCAGAGAGCACAGCGTGACGGCATCCCTGGGAAGGAGGACACCGGTGAATAGCCGCAGTCCTGTGGTCGAGGCTGCTGGTAAGAGGGGAATGCTGGCGATCCGCCGCCATGGGCACTACAAAGGACACCAATGATAACATTGAAGGAGCTCTAAATATTCACAGTGGAGATGGAAGTAAGGCTTTATGGAAAGGGACCAGAAAAAAAGCAGATGCTTAAAAAACAAACAAACATAAAAACACGTTTTGAGTACGCCAAACAGCATATGGTAGACTCCCCAAAAACACGAAAGAAGGTTATCTGGTCAGATGAGACTAAAGTTTAACTTTTTGCCCATCATGGGAAATGATATGTGTGGAGCAAACCCAACACGCCCCATCATTCCCACAGTGAAGCATGGTAGTGTCAGCATCATGCTGTGGGGATACTTTTCAGCATCAGGGACTGGAAGACTGATCAGGATTGAAGTAAATATGAATGGCAAGAAATACAGGACAATAGAGGAAAACCTGTTTCAGTCTGCCAGAGATTTGTGATTTCCTTCCAGCAGGACAATGACCCTAAATATGCTAAAGCTACACTGGAGGGGTTTAAGGGGAAACATTTAAATGTCTTGGAATGGTCTAGTCAAAGCCCAAACCTCAATCTAATTCAGAATCTGTGGCATGACTTGCAGACTGCTGTACACCAACGAAATCCATCTAACGTGAAGGAGTTGGACTCTTTTTTTCTGAAAGAATGGACAAAAATCCCAGTATCTAAATGTGCTAAGCTATTAGAGACATACCCCAAGAGACTTGTATCTAAAATTGCAGCAAAAGGTGGTTCCACAAGGTATAGAATTTCAGAGGTGAATACTTATGCACATTAAAGTTCTCTATTTTTTGTCTTAATTATTGTGCCACAGTAAAAAATTTACATAATCATACTCATTAACATAATGTGGCTAGCGAAAACAGCTCGATATAACGTGAAAAAATATTAGAAAGAGTATCCAAATTAAATACATCGATACTAGCCAATCAGAGGAATGCATCACGTTGCTATGTGACGTATGAGAGCTGTCAGTACGGGTCACGTCTGCCTAACTTCAATACGCATGCGTCGGATCAGTCCGGACCGGAAAGTGACATGTCGCTCTTGTCTCTAGGATACCGATCGCTAGTAAACAAAGATTCTATAGGAAGTGCATTAAGAAGACACAATGGCATTAGATGTATATGATCAGCATACAGTGGTAAATATACCAAACATCTACCGACACATTTGCAGAGCCACATAACATAGGTACACAATGATACTACAATATCATTGTAGATATTGATCAGTTAATTTATTCATTACAACTTCGATATGAGACATAGAGTTCACACGAGGGAGTAAGGTCCCTGATCACAGAACATGTTCAACGGTAACCCTCAACCAGGTTCGTGAAGAAAAACCGCATATCACCTTCGTGTATGCGGTCCAATACACAAAACCTAACTCGTGTATCGGACTCAAAAAACATTTATATTAAAATAGAAAGAAGAACAGTGTACCTTTATAATAGCCCTGTTGTAAGTCACTAAATAATAATTATGTATTATCAAACATGCTGATCACTAAACATAATAAGCCAATTGTCTATTAAAACGTAGAACAATATGATATAATATTCACATGTATAAATTACACTGATACTCCTGACATTATATCAGTGTGTGTGGTCTGAAGTGGTCCTGCAGTCCCATGATAATCTATAAAAAAAGAATTATTATTAAAAATTGTATCAACATATAAACATGTATCACAAAATCTGTAAACTGTGGGAGAACAACGCCAGAAGTCGAAATAAGTATAAGGAGAAATCATCATGAAATAGTTCTAGCCACATTAAATTCGACATTTAGGCCATTCGGGCGCAAAGAGTTTAATAGAAATATCCATTTTAATTCACATTTATGCAACAGTAAATGCCTATCACTGCCCCTATGGGATATTGGGATGTGGTCAAGGATCATGAATCTTAGATCCTTTTCCGTGTGTTCAAGTTCTGTAAAATGTTTTGCCACGGGTAAATCACATTTCTTTTTCCTGATTGAATAACGATGGTTATTCAATCTAGCTTTAAAATCACAAGTCGTTTCACCCACATATAACAACTGGCAAGGGCACCATAATACATAGATTACCCAGTCAGTGTCACAGGTTACGTGATGTTTTATCTTATACGTTTTGTGTGTCACAGGATGTTCAAATGAGTTGCCCCTATGCATAAGATTACAGTTAATGCATCTATGGCATGGAAAATTACCTGGTTTTAAAGATTTAAGCAGAGCTTGTTTCCCTTTAACCGCTTCCCGACCGCCCACTGTATATTCACGTCGGCACTTGCTGGGCTCTGTGCAGTGCCGACGTGAATTCACGGTGGGTGTTAAAAGCGCGATCCGGGTGTCTCAGAGTAGCGCTGACACCCGAATCGCGCTGTTATCACCTACCTCTGTTCCCGGAGATATGATCGGGACCTGATTAGTTCAGGTCCCGGTCATGTGATCGCAGGGAAAGTGTGTTGTAGCAACGAACTGGAAAGTTTGTTGCTATAACAAACTGTAAAGTTTGTTGCTACAACAAACTTTCCCGGGGACCGATTGCTGGTGCTTCAGTCGGTTACAAGGCAGAACCGGGGGCCATATAACGGCCCCCGGGTCTGCCATGCACAGCAGCCTATGAGAACCAGCCGGATGCTGGTTCTCATAAGCTTCCTGTCAGTGTGACTCTCAGCGTCACACTGACAGTATATAATACATTACACTACCTAGGTAGTGTAATGTATTATGGCAGCGATCAGTGCTGCCAGGCTTCAAGTAAAACAAGTAAAAAGTAAAAAATAAAGTCATAAAAAAGTTTTATAAAAGTGTAAAAACAAGTTATAAAAGTTACAAAAAAAAAGAATGCTTTTTTTCCTATAATAAGTCTTTTATTATAGGAAAAAAATGAAAATGTTAAAAAAAAGTACACATATTTGGTATTACTGCGTTCGTAACGACCCAAACTATAAAACTATAATATTATTTTTCCCGCACGGTGAACACCGCAAAAAAAAATAATTAAAAAACAATGTCAGAATCACTTTTTTTTGATCATCAACCCTCCCAAAATATAGAATAAAAAGTGATCAAAAAGTCGCATGTACCCCAAAATAGTACCAATAAAAACTACAACCCGTCCCGCAAAAAACAAGCCCTTACAACGCTTTTTTGACGAAAAAATATAAAATTATGGCTCTCAGAATATGGTGACACAGGAAATAAATAATTTTATCAAACTGATTTTATTGCGCAATCGCCACAAAACATAAAAAAACTATATACATATGGTATCGCCGTAATCTTATCGACCCGCAGAATAAAGTAAAATGTCATTTATACCGCACGGTGAATACTGTAAAAAAAAAAATACTAAAAACATTGTCAGAATTTATTTTTCTTTGTCACTTTGCTTCCAAAAAAATCTAATAAAAAGTGATTAAAAAAAATCACATGTACCCTAAAATGGTACCAATGAAAAGTACAGATTGTCCCGCAACAAATAAGCCCTCACACGGCTCCGTTGGAGAAAAAATAAAAAAGTTTTGGCTCTCAGAATATGGCGATGCAAAATGTGCAGAGTGTTCCAAAAGCGGATAGGATCAGGCGCCATTTATCAGTGCGACACCGGCCACATATCTGCGGATTATTATTTATGTACCCAATTATTATACTCTCTTATTATGCCCTGATGTACCCCGCACAGCTTACATATACCCCCATGTTATAAACTGAAATACCAGTAAAACTTCAAACAAAACTACTACTAATAAAATCTACGCGTCACTCTTAAGGTTTGTTCACACGGCTCATCTTCGTCCATTTTTCAGGCCGTAAAATCTGCGCTCCAAAAG
Source organism: Rhinoderma darwinii (assembly GCF_050947455.1). Classification (NCBI taxonomy): domain Eukaryota; kingdom Metazoa; phylum Chordata; class Amphibia; order Anura; family Rhinodermatidae; genus Rhinoderma; species Rhinoderma darwinii. Next base: position 76,879,574 of record NC_134692.1, on the reverse strand, counting down.
CCAAATGGTGTTCCCTCCCTTCTGAGCCCCACAGCGTGCCCAAACACCAGCTTACGTCCACATGTATGACATTTTATATCCGGGAGAACCCGCTCAACATTGTATGAGGTATTTGTCTTCAGTGGCACAAACTGGGCACAATATATTGTGCATTAAAATGGCATATCAGTGGAAAATGTTAATTTTCACTTTGCACCATCCGCTGCGCATTAACGCCTTGGCGCACCACGACTTAATAGAATGTCGTGGTGCGAGGGGTTATATATGGAGTGGGCTCACGCTCCATATTCTGCAGCTGTCAGCTGTGTATTACAGCTGACACCCGGGACAAACGGACAGGAACATTGATCGCGCTGTTACAGGAGCCTGTAAAATGATATTATACTGCAATACATTAGTACTGCAGTGTATTGTACCAGCGACCTAATGATCGCTCGTTCCAGTCCCCTAAAGGGACTTTTGGGAGGTTTCCACTGTTTTGGTACCTCAGGGGCTTTGCATATGCGACATGACACCCGAAAACCAGTCCAGCTAAATTTGAGCTCCAAAAGCCAAATATTGTTCCTTCCCTCCTGAGTCCTGCCGTGGGTCCAAACAGCAGTTTATTACCACATATGGCGTATTGCTGTAATCAGGAGAAATTGCTTTACAAATTTTGGGGTAATTTTTCTCCTTTATTCATTGTAAAAATTAAACATTTCTATGTTTTTTCAGAAAAAAGTAGATTTTCATTTTCACGGCCTAATTCCACTAAATTCAGCAAAAAAACTGTGGGGTCAAAATGCTAACTATACCCCTAGAACAATTCCTTGAGGGGTGTAGTCTTCAAAATGGGGTCAGTTTTGGGGGGATTCCACTGTTTTGCTTACTCCAGGGCGTTGCAAACGCGACATGGCACTGAAAACCAATCCAGCAAAATCTGCGCTTCAAAATCCAAATGGCGCTCCTTCCCTTCTGAGCTCTGCTGTGGGTCCAATCAGCAGTTTAGTACCACATATGGGGTATTGGCGTAATCGGGAGAAGTAGCTTTACAAGTTCTGGGGTGCTTTTTAATCTTTATTCCTTGCAAATATTATTTTTTTTTTATACACTAGAGCCACGTGTGGGATATTTCTAATAACTGCAGAATCTGGGCAATAAATATTGAGTTGCATTTCTCGGGTAAAACCTTCTGTGTTACAGATTTTTTTTTATTACAAATGAATTTCAGCAAAAAAAATAAAATATGTAAATTTCACCTCTACTTTGCTCCTGTGAAGCGCCTAATGGGTTAAGAAACTTTCTGAATGCTATTTTTAATACTTTGAGGGGTGCAGTTTTTAATATGGGGTGATTTATGGGGTCTATCTAGTACATAAGGCCCTCAAAGCCACTTCAGAACTGAACTGGTCCCTGTAAAAATAGCCTTTTGAAATTTTCTTGAAAATGTGAGAAATTGCTGCTAAAATTCTAAACGTTGTAACGTCCTAGAAAAATAAAATAATGTTCAAAAAACTATGCAAATATAAAGTAGACATATGGAATATATAAAATAGTAACTATTTTGTGTGGTATTACTATCTGTTTTACAAGCAGATACATTTAAAATGAGAAAAATCATAATTTTTGCAAATTTTCTCTACATTTTGGTGTTTTTCACAAATAAGCAATGCATTTATTGACCAAAATTCTCCCCTAACATAAAGTACAATATGTCACGAGAAAACAATCTCAGAATCGCTTGGATAGGCAAAAGCATTCCAGAGTTATTAACACATAAATTGACACATGTCAGATTTGAGAAAATGGGGCTTGTCATGAAGGTCAAAATGAGCTCAGTCTTGAAAGGGTTAAGCGGAATCTCACCCACTCTAGTTTTTACAAGTTTATCCTGTAGGTTGCTAGATCTTCGATAAGACATGAGAGGGGCATTATTCAATTCCAAAATGTGCTTATAACTATTCTTTATTATAGGCCAATGTCTATTCAATATTTTTGAGATATTCCCACTTAAAGCATTGTACGTAGATTTAAAAGGTATCCGTTTGTTTTTAATATATTTAGGCGTACTCAATAGTGATTCCCTAGGGGTTTCATTAATTTTCTTTTTATGTGCATACAATAAACGTTTAGGGTACCACCTTTTTGTAAAATTGGAGATCATGAGATCCAGAGATGTGTCTAAATCAGTCGGATCATCCACAATCCGCTTAGCTCTCATCATTTGGCTCAAGTGTAATGATCGGAACATATTTTTAGGATGACAACTCTCAAAACGTAGGAAAGTATTACGATCTGTGTCCTTCCTATGTGAACCAGTAGTCAGAACATAATTTTTTAACATGACATTCACATCAAGAAACTGAATTTTCTCGCTTGAATGAGTCATAGGGAATTGGATGTTTCAATCAATCTGGTTCAGAAATTGATGAAATGACTCCAGAGAAGTCACAGTGTCAGTCCAGATGAGGAAGATGTCGTCTATGTATCTCCACCATCCCAAAACATGAGTGAAGTGGTGGGACACATAGACGCTCATCTCCTCCATCATGTCCATTAAGATATTGGCGCACGTTGGGGCCATATTCGACCCCATGGCCGTACCTTTTAATTGGATATAGAATTTTTCATCGAATGTAAAGTAATTGGAGGTCAATATGAGCTCCAATAGAGAAATAATGAATTCCCTACTTGACATTTCGTACTCGGAATCATTCAATTTACGTCTCACCACCTCAATACCTCTATCGTGTCCAATAGACGTATAGAGGGAAACAACATCAAAAGACACCAAAAGTGCCCCTGATGGAGGATTAATCTGTTTTCATTTATGCAAAAAATCTGGAGTGTCCCTAATGTAGGATTTAGTTCTTGTCGCAAAGTGTCGCAGTGCCTTATCCACAAAAATGGAGATGTTGCTTAGTAGGGATCCTCTGCCGAATACAATCGGGCAACCTGGGAGATTTATCAAACCCTTGTGTATTTTAGGGAGTAAATAAAGGCTAGGGATATTCGAATGGTCAATAACTAGGAAGGTGCGTAGTGCAGAATCAATAATATCCTCATCAAATGCCTGTGTCAAAAGGTTACTTATTCTCTTCTCAATATCACCTTTAGGATCATAATTTAACACCTTGTATACATCTGTGTCACTCAATTGTCGGTATGCTTCAGACATGTAGGTTTTAGTATCCATAACCACGATCGCACCCCCTTTGTCAGCGGGTTTAATGGTGAGGTCACGGTTATGGATCAATTCATCAATCGCTGCCATTTCTACCGTAGTAATATTAGGATGATTAAGACTGTCACTATTCTGCATACGTAACTCAGATAGATCTTTTTTAACCAATTCAATATATGTGTCAATAGAGTTTGACATAATTGGTGGCTGAAAACTGTTTTTATTAAACAGACCAAATTTTTTTAGACATATATCCCTAGGTTCAATCTCAACCACATTATCACGAGGTTGAGAATCAAACCACACCTTAAGTTTAACTGATCTAATGAAGTTATAAAGATCTAGTTCCAGTTGGCATAGTGATACATGCACATTCAGTGATATATATAGTGTGTATCCAATTTACATAATCAAACTCATTAACATAATGTGAAAACAGCTCAATATAACGTGAAAAAATATTAGAAAGAGTATCCAAATGAAATACATCGATACATGCTGTGAGTTCGTGAACAAAGTTTAAAAACAACATCTTTCATACATAGATTAAGCAAGAAAAATTATACAATTACATAGATTTCTAATATTCAGCACAGCTTCACGAACCTGGTTGAGGGTTACCGTTGAACACGTTCTGTGATCAGGGACCTTACTCCCTCGTGTGGACTCTATATCTCATATCGAAGTTGTAATGAATAAATTAACTGATCAATATCTACAATGATATTGTAGTATCATTGTGTACGAGAGAGAGAGAGAGAGAGAGAGGAGAGAGAGAGAGAGAGAATCTTCCCTGACACGCAGGATCCACTTGTTATCCATCACATCTAAGTTCATCATTTAGATGTGACAGATTACATGTGGATCCTGCGTGTCAGAGGCACGCAGGACCCTCTGGGCACGCAGGACCCTCTGACACTGAACCCATCAGTTCCGCAGAATTGACGAATTAAGTTCGTAGAGAAAGATACAGCTGCTCCGTATACAGGATACATAAGAGCTGTATCTCAAAAAGTAAATATAATTTTTAATAAAAACTAATTTGGAAGTTCCACCGACTGACATTTTTCTTTTAAAAAAATCACTTCAAACTTTTACATAGCCTTTAAATTGTAATATGTAGAGTTTACAAGTTAAAAACATGAAAACGAATGCTAAATGTGACTTTATTTGTGACCATTGCTTTGAAATAAATATACTTTCCCTGTTTACTTTTCAAAGTATGCAAATGTCAAAATAGATGTCTTTTATGTATTGCACAGTTCACAGGGGTTTGAGTCACTGGTACAAAACAAAACCTGATGTTGCATTCTACCTCCTGCTATCAGACTAATGGAGGTACATTAATGTATTTGGCTATGGGATGCTTTCACAACTATGATCCCAGCACGCAGTTTAGCACAATGCTTGCAGCTGTTAAATATATTCTACACTCCATTTACACTTAACATTGCTTTTTCAGCAGGAGGCTTGGCCTAATCAAAAAGGTTTTAAAATTCCTATATTTTATCCTTTCTCACTTTTGCCCCATGGTGTGTGTTCTCTGCAATGAGACAATTTAATATATTCATCTAGCTTGCTGTAGATAAAATAACGTCTCAGGTACAGGTACCATTAACTCTTTTAACAAGTTTGTTTCATAGTCTATTGACATAATAGAAGGAGAGAGAATGAAAAAAATAGTCCTTTTCATCTCATTATCCACCTTCATAGAGTTATCTAAAATGAAGTGTTTAGTAAGAAAACTTTTTTTTATCTAATCTTAATATATTATAAATTCACTATTGTTTAGTGCAAAAAGTTGTATTCTATCGTTTATGTCCTTCCTATTTTTGTTGTTAGACAGTTATTTGAATGGTCTGGTGTGAGTAGGGGCGTAGCTAGGGGGGCAGGCAGGACATGTGCCCCGGGCGCAACTTAGAGGGGGGTGCCATGGCCGCACCGTCCATGACGGCGGCCTGCTGCCTCTCTGAGGTGTTGGCGGCCGCCGCCACTTCCTCCTGCACTGTAATTGTACCTGAGACTATAGGACATAGGTACAATTAGAAGAACTGAATGGCCGAGTACGTTCAATGCCCGGCCATTCAGCGCCTTTCTACGAGTCAAGCGGCGCGATACTTTGCGCCACTTGTGTCATTGAAAGGTGCTGATTGACTGGGAAAGTCATTCTGCCCTGCCAATCAGCGCCTTTCATAGATGCAAGCGGCGCTATCACGTCATCGCGCTGCTTGCATCGTTCAACCCCAGGAGACCTGCGGAGAAGAGAGTGGGTCTCCATTGCCACCGGGCAGCGCAGGAATGGATTTAAGGTGAGTTTGTAAAGTTTGTTTTTTTATCCTAATAAAAAAGTGTGTGGCATTATCTACAGGGGGTGGCTTTATGTACGAGGGTGGCTTTATCTACAGAGGGGCTTTATCTATCGGGGGGCTTTATCTACTGCAGGGCTCTATCTACATGGGGGCTATATACTGGGGTGGTGTAAGGGATCTGCCAGGCACAGCTTTGGTGTTAACGCCCATAGGTAATCAGTCGGCACCTGAGTCTATGTCTCTGAGACTGACTCCAGCTTCCACCACTCAGGCTGGCAGGCTTAGGAGTGGGAGAGCCTATCGCAGCCTGGCCAGACTCAGCTAGCGGTCTATTTATACCTGCCTTTCCTGTTCCTCCTTTGCTTGTGATTCTTCTCGTGTGGTTTACTGGCCCAGCTACAGCTTCTGACTATTTGATCCTGCTCCATACTGACCCTGGCTTACTGACTACTCTCCTGATCTGCGTTTGGTACCTCGTACACTCCTGGTTTGACTCGGCTCGTTCACCTCTCTTGTTGCTCACTTGTCCGTTTCCCTACCCCTATCATTACATAATCACAAGCCCATTACCTAGTCTACCCTGGTCCCTGTATCTACTATGGACCCCCTTGAGACCCTGGCCCAGCAAATGCAGGGTCTCTCCCTACAGGTCCAGGCCCTGGCTCAGAGGGTCAACCAGCCTGACACTACCATGGTAGTGAACCTCACCTCACCTCTTGAACCCTACCTCAAGTTGCCTGACCAGTTGTCAGGGGACCGGAGGACTTTTCTCTCCTTTCGGGAGAGTTGTAGGCTCTACTTTCGCTTAAAGCCTCACTCCTCAGGTTCTGAGAGCCAGCGAGTGGGTATAATTATGTCCCGGCTCCAGGAAGGGCCCCAAGAGTGGGCCTTCTCCTTGGCTCCTGACGCCCCTGAACTTTCCTCCGTTGATCGTTTCTTTTCTGCTCTCGGACTCATTTATGACGAGACTGACAGGACTGCCTTTGCCGAGAGTCAGCTGGTGACCTTACGTCAGGGTAAGAGACCTGTTGAGGAGTATTGTTCTGACTTTAGGAAGTGGTGCGTAGCTTCTCGGTGGAATGACCCTGCCTTAAGGTGCCAGTTTAGGTTGGGTCTGTCGAACGCCCTGAAAGACCTGCTAGTTAGCTATCCCTCTTCTGACTCCCTAGACCAGGTTATGGCTTTAGCGGTACGACTTGACCGACGTCTCAGGGAATGACAACTTGAACGTTTTTGTGTTTTCCCCTCTGACTCCCCCATGATGCCTCCCGAGGTCCCGTTGCTTCGCTCTTCCACGGAAGACTCGGAGGTACCTATGCAACTCGGGGCCTCCGTGTCCCCCCGACAACGTAGAGAGTTCCGCAGGAAGAATGGTCTCTGCTTCTATTGTGGGGATGACAAGCATCAAGTGAACACCTGTCCTAGGCGTAAGAATAAGCAGCCGGAAAACTTCCGCGCCTAAGTGATCATCGGGGAGGTCACTTGGGCGCACAGGTATTTCCCGTAAATATGAAACGTAATAAAATCTTGCTTCCCTTTCAGGTCTCTTTTGGTGGTAGGTCTGCTACTGGCAGTGCCTTCATGGATTCAGGGTCTTCTGCTAATATCATGTCTGTGGAATTTGCTATGTCTCTAGCTATGCCTTTGATTGATTTGCCTAAACCTGTCCCGGTAGTGGGTATCGACTCCACTACTCTTGCTAATGGTTATTTTACACAGCATTCCCCTGTTTTTGAACTCCTTGTTGGCTCCATGCATTTGGAGCAGTGCTCTGTACTGTTGATGCAGGGATTATCGTCCGATTTGGTTTTAGGCCTTCCCTGGTTGCAGTTGCATAATCCCACGTTTGACTGGAATACTGGGGAGTTTACCAAATGGGGTAATGAATGCTTGATGTCAAGTTTTGCTGTTAATTCCATTTCTCCCCCTGAGGAAGTTTTCGCCCACTGAGAGTAACTATGATATTGGCAACCGCGAACTCTTAGCCATTAAATGGGCATTTGAAGAGTGGTGCCACTTCCTGGAGGGGGCTAGGCACCAGGTAACGGTCCTTACCGACCACAAGAATTTTCCTAGAATCTGCCCGGAGGCTAAACCCGAGACAAGCTCGATGGGCGCTATTTTTTACCAGATTCAACTTTTTGGTTACCTATAGGGCTGGGTCTAAAAATATTAAGGCCGATGCACTGTCGCGTAGCTTCATGGCCAGCCCCCCTTCGGAGGAAGATCCTGCTTGTATTCTGCCTCCTGGTATAATCATTTCTTCTATTGATTCTGATTTAGTCTCAGAAATTGTGGCTGATCAAGGTTCAGCTCCCAGGAACCTTCCTGAGGACAAGCTGTTTGTTCCCCTGCAATTCTGGGTAAGGGTACTTAGGGAAAATCATGACTCCGCACTATCTGGTCATCCAGGCAAGTGCGTCCATCTCTATCTGGTCCATCTCAAGGCAAGTCGGTGGTGTGGGTTGTAGTAGACCGCTTCAGTAAGATGTGCCACTTTGTGCCCCTCAAGAAACTACCCAATGCCAAGACGTTAGCTACCTTGTTTGTCAAACACATCCTGCGTCTCCATGGGGTCCCTGTCAATATTGTTTCGGACAGAGGGGTACAATTTGTTTCATTGTTTTGGAGAGCCTTCTGTAAAAAGTTGGAGATTGATCTGTCCTTCTCCTCTGCCTTCCATCCTGAAACTAATGGCCAAACCGAGAGGACTAATCAATCTCTAGAACAATATTTAAGGTGTTTTATCTCTGACTGTCAATATGATTGGGTCTCATTCATTCCCCTCGCTGAATTTTCCCTTAATAACCGAGTCAGTAACTCGTCAGGGGTCTCCCCCTTTTTCTGTAATTTTGGGTTTAATCCACGGTTCTTCTCCATTTCACCTGGTAGTTCCAACAATCCCGAGGTAGATGTCGTTCATCGGGAACTGTGCACAGTCTGGGCCCAGGTACAGAAGAACCTAGAGGCGTCCCAGAGCGTACAAAAAACTCAGGCTGATAGAAGACGTTCTGCTAACCCCTTGTTTATGGTCGGGGATCTGGTGGGGTTATCGTCTAGGAACTTGCGCCTTAAGGTCCCGTCCAAGAAGTTTGCTCCCCGGTTTATTGGGCCGTATAAGGTCATTGAAGTCCTCGATCCTGTCTCCTTCCGACTGGAGTTGCCCTCATCTTTTCGAATACACGACGTGTTTCATGCGTCCCTCCTTAAACGCTGCTCCCCATCCTTGGCTCCCTCGAGGAGACCTCCTGTTCCCGTTCTCACCCCTGAGGGGGTGGAATTCTAGGAGGCCAAGATTGTGGACAGCAAGATGGTCCAAGGCTCCCTCCAGTACCTGGTCCATTGGAGAGGATACGGGCCTGAGGAGAGGACTTGGGTACCCGCCCGGGATGTTCACGCTGGGGTATTGGTCAGGAAGTTCCACCTTCGTTTCCCCAATAAACCAGGTCCACTTAGAAAGGGTCCGGTGGCCCCTCATAAAAAGGGGGGGAAGTGTAAGGGATCTGCCAGGCACAGCTTCGGGGTTAACGCCCATAGGTAATCAGTCGGCACCTGAGGAGTCTATGTCTCTGAGACTGACTCCAGCTTCCACCACTCAGGCTGGCAGGCTTAGGAGTGGGAGAGCCTATCGCAGCCTGGCCAGACTCAGCTAGCTCCCGCCCTCGGTCTATTTATACCTGCCTTTCCTGTTCCTCCTTTGCTTGTGATTCTTCTCGTGTGGTTTCCTGGCCCAGCTACAGCTTCTGACTATTTGATCCTGCTCCATACTGACCCTGGCTTACTGACTACTCTCCTGCTCTGCGTTTGGTACCTCGTACACTCCTGGTTTGACTCGGCTCGTTCACTGCTCTTGTTTCTCACGGTGTTGCCGTGGGCAACTGACCCATTTCCCTTAGCTTTGTGTACCCTTGTCTGTTTGTCTCGTGCACTTACTGAGCGTAGGGACCGCCGCCCAGTTGTACCCCGTCGCCTAGGGCGGGTCGTTGCAAGTAGGCAGGGACAGAGTGGCGGGTAGATTAGGGCTCACTTGTCCGTTTCCCTACCCCTATCATTACAGGTGGGCTATATGTGAAACACTATATACAGGGGTGGGCTATATGTGGAGCACTATATACAGGGGTGGGCTATATCTACAGGGGGGCTATAAACAGGGGTATGCTATCTGTTGAGTACTATATACAGGGGTGGGCTATATGTGGAGCACTATATACAAGGGTGGGCTATATCTACAGGGGGCTATATACAGGGGTGGGCAATCTGTGGAGCACTATAGAGGGAGATATATGTGGGACACTATATACAGGGATGGGCTATATGAAGGGCACTATATACAGGGGGCTCTATGGGGGTCACTATCTACAGGGGGCATTATGTGTGTGGGACACGGTGTATGGCGCTATTATAATTAGAGGTTCAGTGTATGGCGCTATTATATTTGGGGGCGTAGTGTGTGGTATAATGAGAACTTTATCTTTGTATAGGTGTAGAAATGTTTGAAAAGTGAGAAGCTGAAGATATCTGAGCGGCAAACTGCAGAAATGGCCTGTGATCGGGAGAAGTCATCATAAAGGTCTGGACCAGATGGAGAAAAAGAACTAGATTTTGAGACGTCACCGGTGAGTCACTTAATGTAAATTTTTATTCTGCCTCTAATCAGTACTGTAGTCACTGTATGATCTGCAGCGAGATGATGGGTGGTATAATTATGATATGATTTTTTTTTTGTGAAACAGCAACAGCATATCCTTACCATTGTTGGGAGCTGGAAACAATTTAGTGCAAACTTATACGGCTGGGGTTGCACTAAATTGAGCTGTATTTTGTGCTGGAGTTGTATATATGTACTGAGCTTGCTTCTGGTACTATATATATGTACTGAGCTTGGTTCTTGGGCTGTATATTTGTACTGAACTAGGTTCTGGTGCAATATATATGTACTGAGTTTCGTTCTGGTGCTGTATATATGTAATGATCTTGTTTCTGGAGCTGTAATTATATAGGATATATTTATAATAACAAAATTGCAGGGCAGATAGAAGTTTTCAATTCATTGTATATTTAATGGGAACCTGTCAGGTAGTTTTAACCCCTTTAGCCGCCACCATGCAGTAATACATGACCTGAGAATATTTCCAAACATTCCCTTTCATGTTTTTTTCAGTGGCAGCAAAATCTATAAAATCAACTTTTTAAACGGCACACACTATATGCTACTTACTCATTAAAGGGTCATGGGGCGGTGCTGCTATCCTGAAGAGCCACATAGTCCTGCCTCCAAAGCAACCTTTCCATGCTTGATTGACATCCCTCTGGCTATTCTACATCACTATCAGTCTCCTCCAATTTTCTCAGATGCACCATTGCCATGTACTACTTGGGCATGCACCAGACAGCAAGGTGTACTCTTCCCAGCTTCATCGCTGCACCGCGCATGCCAGGGGAGTACAAGGCAAGGGCGCATCCGCAAGAGTTGGAGGAGGCTGCTAGTGAAGTGGAACAGCCAGGGGGATGTCAATGAAGATCTGGGGGCACAATTTCAATTTTCGCCTCAGGCAGCACAAAAGCTAAAATCGGCCCTGGTTACTCGGTTCCACCTTCTTAACCTTCTTAAATATTGGAACAACATCAGCTGTCCTTGTTGCACCATTTCATTTTCAGTTTGTTCAACTATGTTCGGTGGCTTATAGCAAATTCCAATTAGCCGTTTACCGTTATTGCCCCTTGAAGAGTATTTACCCATAAGGACTCCACAATGTCACAGTTTCCTCCTATGTCTTCATTCAGCACTGGTCTTAGGCTGTATTTTACAGGCAAACCCCTCCACCTTTTTATCTTTTCTGTCCGTTCTAAATATGGTGTTACTCAGTCATGGCTCTCATCCAGCCAGGTTTCTGCTATGCCCACTACTTCATAATCTTTGTCAGTCATTCGAATCTCCAACTCGTCCATTTTACTTCCAAGACTTCTTGCATTCACCAGCATACATTTGATCTTACTGACACCTTTATTATTCTTAGGCTGGATTCACACGAGCGTGGCATTTTTGCGCGCGTAAAAAATGCGACGTTTTGCTTGCGTTGTAGTTGCGTGTGGCATGCGTTAGGGCAGCGTTTCAGCGTTTTTTACGCGCGTATGGTATGCGTTTTTTACGCGCGTTAAAAAAATGGAGGGTGGAGTAATGGAGAGGGCAGCCTACAAAAAGGCACCCTTTGCCAAAACCTGCTTGATGTGAGCACATGTTCGCATCCTTTATGCACCTTGCAAACTACTTTTGGTCGTGTAGGGTGTATCTTGGCTTGTTTGTCTCTATAAAGCCAAATTATGCCATTGACTCCGCTGGGCCGTGTGCTGGTATCCTGGATGGTTTCTCAGAGATTTGGCGAGCGCCGACCCATGCTTCCGGAGCGAACCCGGAGAAGAGGGAGGATTTGGGTTCATCCTCTTGTGGCCCAGCGTACCTCCAAAGGGCATTTTCATACTCTCTGTGATGACCTTCGCAGCCACCCCGAGAAATTTAGGTCGTTCTGCCGCATGTCTGTGACGACATTTGATATTCTGCTGGACCTGATTCGAACAGGAATCACCTACCAGGACACAAACTTGCGGCGCTGCATTTCCCCCGAGGAGAGACTCCTTGTGACGTTGAGGTATGTGTGTTTTTTACAATTCCAGGTTACACGATGGTGTGTGGGTGTCATGTCCTACATAAAGTTTCTGTGTGTTTTGTGTGTTTTTATCTCGCCCATGTAGATTTCTTGCTACAGGAAATAGCTACCATTCGTTATATTTCTAATTCCTTCTGGGAGTGAGCACAATTTCTAGCATTCTGACCGGCACCTGTGTTGTGCTGTGACAGCGATTAAAGCCCACAGTGATGCCTCAGCCCACGACAGAGCACTGGCTTACTATTTATGATGATTTTCTCGCCACCACCCAATTTCCTAATTGTATTGGTGCCCTAGACGGGTAGCACATTTGTGTGAAGACGTCCCCCCACTCTGGCTCCAGATACTATAATTACAAACAGTTTTTTTCCAAAGTCTTGTTGGCCTTGGCCGACAGTAATTATTGTTTTACCATTGTACACATTGGGTCCTATGGAAGCTCTGCTGATGCCCGCATATTTTGCACATCCAGAATGGGCCATCGTCTTATGGGCAATCAACTTTCTGTTCCGGAACCAAGCCTCCTGCCTGGCTCGCGAGGACCCCCAGTCCCATATGTCATCGTGGCAGATGAGGGTTTTGGCCTCACAAGCCAAGTAATGCGTCCATTTGCAAGAAGGGGCTTGGATGACCGTCGGCGCATCTTCAATTACCGGCTAAGCCGAGTTCGTAGATGTGTGGAATGTGCATTTGGCATTATGTCAACCAAATGGCGGGTTTTTCCCACCACAATGCAACTGACGCCGCAAAATGTGACCCGTGTCATACAAGCGTGTGTCGTTCTTCATAATTTTTGCCACATACACGACGCCGGTTGTGATGCAGAATATCTTCGAAGAAATGCGACAACATCAACCATTCCCCAACAAATTCCACTCGGAAGGGCTCAAACATCTGGTATCTGAGTGCGTGACATATTTGCGCAATATTTTGACAGCCCCGATGGAGCACTGTCATGGCAGGAGGATTCTCTGTGAAGGGTGGCTTCGTGGAGATTAGTGGCCTAATGTATCATTTGTACAGGGCAAATTAAGTAATTGAGGGTGTGGATTTTAGGATTAGGGACTCGCAAGACATGAGGACCCTTGACGTGGGTTGTGAGCTTATATCTTGGGCGGTTTTGCTGTTTTGTTTTCATGCCCCTAAAGAAATTGCATGTGAGGCACATTGGCTCATCCAATGTTCACAAATACAAAGCAAAAACTCATTCGCCCGGACTTTATCACAGCACTGCAAGGTGGCCGAGAAGACTTTTAGTAGTTCAGCAAAACCGCTAAAGATACACTAATACCTCAATTAGGGCATGCAGCTATCTAGGGCCCTGGACAGAATGTTCCAACGTTACCTACAAGGACCTGTTCGCTAACCTTTGTTACAGCACATAGATGTAGGCAAACACCAACAATTTTCTTGCTAAACCAGAACACACTTTATTGTGTAATGTGCTAAATGCACATTATAAATAACCGAGCATCAAAACTTAACACCTAAACGCACCAACATGATGCACAATAAACAAACAATTTAGAGGTGTTGCTCACAAAAACAAGCACCCCCTAATCTGCCGACACAGCGCTACAACTCCTGATATCGGCGTGATGGGGAGTGATAGCTGGACATTTCAGCACCACTATGCTGTCCCTTGGCCTGCTGAGGATGTTCCTCAACAGCATAGTGGTGCTGATGCAGAGTGTTGTACCCTGCAGGTGGGCCGTGGGCAAAGGGTTCCAGGGGTCTCCCGTACGGTGGGAAAGGCCGGTCCCGCACCACCACATGACCAGGTGACAATCTGCTCACCATTTGCCGCTGGCACTGTTGACGGGGCAAGGGGGTGGCAAGCTGGGAAGGGACAGGTGCAGTGTAGGGCACCGATGCCTCAGGCAATCCACGCCAATGCTCAATGGCCTGGAAGCATTGGCATGGATTGTTAGGAGGTGTGGCCGAGTCAATTAGGCCAAGGATGGAGCCTTGGACACGCGCCATCCAGTGGTCAGGTACTCGCCTGAGTAGCGGCGCAAGGCTGCGGCAAAACGCGTCACAGGCGTCCTCCTCAGAGCAGCGGCGGAGGTACTCCAGTACCCTGGAGTCCACGTCAGCACCTGCTGAGGCAACCTGGCTTCGCCGGTGCCTGGCTGGTGGCGTCCGGGGATTCTCTACGTACCGTGCCAGCTGGGGTTGGCTGCTCGACTGGGTGGCTGCTTGTGGTGCCGTTGCCTCTGGGGTCAAGGGCAGCACGGGATGTTGTTCCGGGGCCGGCTGCGACTCTTCATGCCCAGCCTCCTCTTCGGTGTCGAGGAGATTGTAACTGCATCTGGCAGAAACATTTTGCGTTATTCCTTTTATCATTCGGACAAAGGAGAAACAACCTGTTTTGGCTGATTTTCAAGTGAACACACACATGTCTTCAAGGTACAGTCAGTACTTACGGGCGAATCTCCATAATGCCCTTCAGGAACGTGAGCTGCTGGGTATAGATGTATTTGCGCTTCTTTGGCGCGCCGCCCCAACTTCGCCCTCTGCCGCCAAATTCCCGCTGGAATTGATCCCGACAGCTCCTCCACCGGGTTTTGACATCATCAACTGGACATAGGAACACCAAACGAAAAAACAAGGTCACCAGGTGACATCACTGAAAACGGCACTTGTCCCATACGTCGCCATTCCTTAGACACCACTAAACATGATACACCAGCTTACAATGATGCTGTGCCACACCCGCGACCTTGCACAGTAGGAACATGTGAAACACAAAGATACACTACAGCATGGGCGATTGCATTGGCATAAATAAAGATATGGACTTACCAATGCTCTTGCGGTCTCTTGTGGTGCTTTTAGCCCACTCCTGGCTGAATTGGCTCTGCGCGACCTCATCCCAGCCAACCTCCTTGCCCGTGCGGTCGTGGTAGGCCTCTGCCCATGTGTTCCACAACTGTGGCCTCTCCTGGACCAAGCAGATGAGCTTCTCAACATCGCACGCACGAGGCATTGTAACAGATGTCGGTTTCAACTATGCGCATGTGCCCAACAAGTGAAAACCCACTTGCTGGTTTGTTCTGGTTTGGACAAGTTTTCTCAACACATTTACATAGACTTAACGAGTGTTGCGTGAAAAACGCTGTGCGTACGTGTGGTATGCGTTGTTTTCACGCACCCATTGACTTCAATGGGTGCGTGATGCGTGAAAAACGCCCAAAGTATGGACATGTCGTGACTTTTTCGCAACGGACCAACTCTGCGTAAAAATCACGCACATGTCTGCATGGCCCCGTAGTCTAATATAGGGCCGTGCGACGCGCGTGAAAATCACTCGCGTTGCACGGATGTATTTCCCGTTTGTCTGAATAAAGCCTTAGGTCCATATTTATACCTAATCACCTCCCTACTCGGCTTGCTATCCGCAGACTCCACTTATTCACCATTAACCCCTGCTGTATCCCACTCCCTATGTGCTCTAATCCCACTTGTTTATCCTCATCTTCCCTCCCCCCAGATCTTAACTTAAAAGCTCCTCCAGAATACCAAATCATGATCGTCATTTAATGATGCTTTTCCGATATTTTTATAAACTAACCCCCAATCAATCCTAATCCCAAGATCCTTATCCCATTTTCCTTGTGATTTAATATGATTTCCTTCATCCCCTAAAATAAATTTAACTGAGTACAAAAGTCCTTTCTTATTTTTTAAACATTCTAATGATTGAAAAGCTGTAGGAACAAACCGTGATTTATATTTAATGGCCAAAAAGGCGTTTTTTATTTGAAAATATCTAAACAGACCGTAATCAGGGAACTTGTACAGTCTCTGCAGTTTCATAAAAGTTTTTAGTTGTGCATTATTAAATAAATGTGATAACCTTGTGATATGATGCTTTTTCCAAAACCAAGAGTCCAGGAGGCCGTCAAACTCACCAATATTCCTATTGTCCCATAGAGGAGTGACTTCAATAAAGGTATTAATTAGTTCAATGAGTTTGACAGCATCCCAGACCCACTGCTGGTTATCATAAATAGGTCCAAATCCCAAATATGGGGATTTCAGAACCCCAGTTTCTAGAGCTTCGAATATATTAGACCATTTGTCCCCTAGTGTTTTCAACAAAAATCTATTAGCCCCAGGCCCCCCCCAGTCCTGGAACTGTTTGAACTGAGAAGCTAAAAAATACTTCCCCCAATCAGGAAGGGCAAAGCCCCCTTTGGTTGCCGGGAGAGTAAGAACAGAGTATTTAATGTGATTTTTTTCCCCGTTCCAAAATAGGTAATTAGAGATAGCATCTATAGTTTTGAAAATTTTCCCCGGCAAACAAATCGGACAGTTGTAGAAATTTATTTTATATTTTAGGTAAAAAAAACATTTTGATTCGTGCAACTTTTGCAGCTCTGGTCAATGGTAACTTATTCAATACTTTAACTTCCCCCCTCAAATATGCAAACAGAGGAATTATATTCAGTGTAATATAGTGAGCTGGATCCCTAGAAATTTTCACGCCTAAATATTCGAAAACCTCAACAGAATTCAAGGAGGAAATCTGATCGGGATTACTCTCGGCCAACATATTTAACTAGATTTTTGACAATTGATTTAAAGGCCAGCCCGCTCACCAAACTCTTGGTATAACCAAATTACATGGTCGACCGAGGATAAATCCCCTATAAACAAAAGAACATTGTCTGCGTATAAAGAGATTTTATCAACCTTGGTACCCATTTGGAAACCATATATTCTCAGAGGTTCTTATCTTCATTGCCAAAACCTCAATTACTAAAATAAATAAGAGGCCGGATAAAGGACAACCCTGCCGCACTCCCCTTTCTAAGTTAAAGTAAGCTGATTTCTGGTCGTTCATGCCTGCTCTGGCCTGTGGTTGTCTATACAGTAATTTAATCCAATTTATGAATTTTTCCCTAATACCAAAGCAACCCAAAATTCTAAAAAGAAAACTCCATTCAACTGTATTGAAAGCTTTGGTCCTGAAAGGGTTAAAGAGATTCCATCTCCCACTGACTTTGTCATTGGTATCGATGTGTACCATGACCACCGGGTCTTCCCCCAGCCCCACCCAGCAATCTATCTATTCGATCCGTAATATACCGAACGCAAGCACCCGGCAGACAACACACTGTTCGCATTCACGGTCTCGGCAACAAATGACCGTATCTGTCCGCCTAATAATAGAATCCCCCACCACCAGCATCTGGCTGACCTTTACAGCATTTTTATTACCATCCTTCCTACAGCAGTCATTGTTCTGTTGCTAGTAGCAATGCCCTACTGTAGTGATGCTAGCCATGGACTTGCATCCCTAATATCAGCCAAACAGGCATATTTACCTGGTTGTGTCAGCTAAGGATTAGCCTGCCTGGCACCATCCCCCTACCCCTTCTTCTAACTGTTACCCAGCTACTAATCTAAATACCCTGAGCTTGCCCCCCTCCACCCACCTCCATCTCGCTAGCCCCAGCCAATGGCTGCTCAGTGAGCTCTGAACTCCTCTCCAGGTTTGCAATGCTCCTAAGTGTTACAAGCTGCATATTTAGATCCAATACCTGGCTTTCAACAGGGGCATAATTAGGAAAGACTGGGCCTCATAGCAAACTTTGACTAGCCCACCCCTCCCCTTCGTGCCACACATAGCCCCCTTGTAGAAAGCGCCCCCTGTAGATTCTGCCATACAGCCCCACCCCCGTGTAGATTGTGTTATACAGCCCCAGTATATAGTGTCCCACTTACTTGTAGATAGCGACCCCCCACCTCCCCTTGTAGATAGTGCCATACAGACCCCTGTAGATAGTGCCATACAGCCCTCCCTGTAGATAGCGCCATACACCCCCTCCTATAGATAGCGCCATACAGCCCCCCTCCTGTGGATAGCGCCATATAGCCCCAACCCCCCCCCCCCCAAAAAAAAAATAGCCTGTAGCCTAGTTAAAGGGGTTGTCCCACAAAACATATGTATTCACTATCCAGGGGATACATGTGTGATCGTTGGGGGCCCCAGCGGTCTGACCCCCAGCGATAAGGAGAACGGGGAACCGAAAGTCCCCTGAAGTGCTCCATGAGAAGCTCCATAGAAATTAAGCGCTGGCCACGCATGCGCACAGGCCCCTGTAGATGACGCCACACAGACCCCTTGCAGATGATGCCACACCCCCCACTGCAGATGATGCCACACCCCCCACTGTAGATGATGACACACACCCCCTGTAGATTATGCCACACACAGCCCCCTGTAGATGATGTCACACACAGCCCCCTGTAGATAGTGCCACATACTCTCCCTGTAGATCGTGCCACACAGGAGGAGTCCCTAAGTTCACTGTCCATATATGGACACTGACATCGTCAGTGGCTCCCTCTATGAGCGGACTCTCTAGCCAGGCATCGTCAATGCGCTGGCCGCTGATTCCACTGCAGGAGGTGCCCCTGACGTCACTGCCCTTATATTGTCGGTGAAGTCATAGGCTACTCTTGGAGCACCGGAATCCCCAGCCAAAGCACTGCTGTCACCCTGGCTGGGAATTTTGCTCATAGAGAGAGCCATGACTTCATGGTCCATATAAGGGCAGTGACGTTAGTGGCACCTCCTGCAGCATAATCCCTGGCCAGGCCGTCGGCAATGCTTTGGCCAGGGATTTCACTCCAGGAGGAGTGAATGGCAGAGCATGAAGCGGATAGTTTCCTGCTTTGCCATTGTAATCAATTGTATCTGCGTTCTGAGGGCGCAGATACAATTGAATGTAGCAGTTGCCTGGACAAGTCCCGGGACATTAATTTTCCGGGACTGTCTCTGCAAATTCGGAACAGTTAGCAAGTATGCACATGTATCCCCTATCCTGTGGATAGGGGATACATGTGTTTTGTGGGACAACCCCTTTATTGGCAGAGTGGGGTGATACCTACCTGCTCTGCCATAGTGTTCAATAGTATCTGCGTCCTAAGGATGCAGATACTATTGAATGTGACATTACTACCGCTGTAGCAGTCATAGCAGTCACCTGCGGGGCCACTAGGCGGGTGGTAAGGGCCCCCTCATGCTGCGGGCCCAGTAGCAGCCACTATGGCTGCTACAGTGGTAGTTACGCCACTGGCTTCCAAATACACAACATGCGTGCATGGTCGCATAGTGAAGTCCCCTGGTTGGAGTAAAAAAAAAAATGTAAAGCAGTTAAATAAAGTTTGTGAAAAAAAATAAAAAATGTGCAAAGATATTTACCCTCAAACGGCTGTTCAAGGCATGCATACAATGCACAATACACACCCCTGGTAGCATTGTTCATGGAGCAAATGATAAGATTGGGATAACTAGTATAGTAACACAAATTAAAAAAATGTTTTAGTACAGAATACACAACAATGCACAAAGAAAATTTACCAAATCTTATTTTCTTATATCCTTTTGATAAGCTATGGCCCTGTTTTTAACTATGCACTTAAAATTGCACTTTACTTCACACACGATCCACTCAGCAAAACCTCACATGCAGTCTATTAAATTGCAGCTCAGACAGCAAGCAAGGCCCAGGTGCAGCTAATTAAGCTGATTTTTTTTTTTACCTTCCTACTAAAATTATTATATTATTTTGAAACCGTACCTTTGGCTGTTCCCCTTAATGAGTTAACGGCCTGCAGTTTTCTATTCTGAAATGTATATGGCACAGACGCCCATTTATATCTGTAGACACATAATTCCCAAGTCAGTGCTACTCTGCAGCAAACTGATGGAGGGGGCAGTCGATGCCAGACAGTCTTAGATACTATTGGACTGTTCACCTCAGACGTATTCTGCCATGGACTTCTCACTTGGCATTAAATAAATGAACTGAGATTAACCCCTTTACGACGAGGGACAGATATATCGGTCCTCTGCAGGAGTTAGTTCCCGCAAAAGGACGGATATATCCTTTCCTCTGATGGTGCGGGTACTGCCAGTGTACCCACGTGATCAACGGCAGGGGCAGGGCTGTTATACACAGCCTGGCTCCTGCCGCAACTGCCGGAATCAAAGCACGCTCCGATTCCGGCAGTTTAACCCATTAAATGCCGCTGTCAATAATGACAGTGACATCTAATGTGTTTGACAGAGGGAGGGAGCTCCCTCTGTCACCCCATAGGCGCCCCTGCAAAGAAAACAATAATGCTTTGGTATACTGTCACGGTCACAGGGTATGGGGACCCACTAAGCCGCTACGCCGTAGCGGAGAGGGAGCTGACCAGGTCCCAGTCTATATGAAAGTCAATAGTAACGCTTGGGCATCTGAACTAGTCCAGACGGTGGTTGTGGCTTCAGCACGGATGGAGGTCCGTGCAGCAGGTAGCTCCAGACATGGTGGGCAGTATCCCATGTGGCAGAAGACACTGGATGTGGCAGAAAACACTAGACATGGCAGAAGACACTGGACGTGGCAGAAGACACTGGACGTGGCAAACGACAGCAGGTGCAGTAGGCACGACTCCAACACTGGTATGCACAGGAACAAGAACAGTAGGGGACACAGGAACAGGGCACGGGTAATAACTGGAATGGGAAACACTAAGGGACCATTTGCAAGACAGACTGGGATAAGCTAACAACGCTCAGGCAAGGATCAGAAGGCCTGAATTTATAACGTGAAAATCAATGCTGGAATAGTTGCATATTTTCAATTTTCTCCTAAAATAAAGTTAATAAAAGTTAATCGATATATTATGAGCATCTAAAAATGGTGCAATTACAAAATACAACTCGTCCCACAAAAAACAAGCCCTTATACAGCTATGTCGACGGAATAAAGAAAAAGTTACGACTTTTGGAATGCGACCGTGAAAAAAAAAAAAAAAGAATCCTTGGTCATTAACGTGCAAAATGGCCTGGTCATTAAGGGGTTAAAGAACTATGGCTGGCGCCGACACACCCTAGCTCATTTTTGTGGACAGACACTCCCTTCCCCAGCTCACAATCCCTCTTAGGTCCCATTAAATTGACACAGAATATTTGACAATATCATAGGGTGTATTGATCATTGACCACATTAGCAGGTAAAAAAACGTTTTACCCGCAACAATGCATGGCCATCAACGAGCCATTTGAAGGGTCATGCCAAAGAGGATGCCGGTGCAGTTGTCAGTCACATCACGGCCGTGTTAATGCTGCTCTGTGTGGCCTAGCCCTAAACGTGATATATATAGAGGACCCATCAGTATGAAAGCAACTGTGTTTATTTAATCCTATGGGACAGGGAAAGTTTATATTTAAATATAGATTATGAAAAAAATAAAGTGTAAGTATCATTATACATTTTTGCATAAATCAGTAGTACATGTGAATATACTGTATAAATCTCTGTCATCCTCTTCACTTTCCAGCAGACTGTAATTCTCTTTTACCTGCCTACAGGATCTTTGTAAATGTTCACAAATTTCCTCACTTATTAAAATAATCCATCTGCAGCAGTGTTACAGTAAGGCCTTATTTACATGAGTGTATTTCACGTCCGTGATACGCATGGACCTATGTAAGTCAATGGGGCCATTCAGACATTCCGTGTTTTTCACGCAGCGTGTGTCCACTTCGTGAAACTCACTGCATGTCCTATACTTTAGCGTTTTTTGCGCATCACGCACTTATTGAAGTCAATGTGTGTGTGAAAATCACAGACATCACACGGACGCACATCCGTGTGCGGTGCGTAATTCGCGCAACTCTTGCTCAAAAAATTCTGAGAAAAAGAAAACCACCTCCTTCAATTAAATTTGCATATGTCAAAACTACTTGACATAAGGATGCCATACGCGCAAAAATAACGAAGACACGCACCAAACACTGATGACACACGTAACTGCAACGCGTGCAAAACACACACGTTCGTGTAAATAAGGCCTAAAAAGAAGATGGAGAAGGAGTGTAGAGGGCAAACTGCAACAGGTTCTGTCCTGCAATGTCTGTCTACTGTGAGAAGGAAAGAGGGAAGGAAGTCTCTGAGCCTCAGTATGTGCTAGGGCAGGGGTCTCAAACTTGGCCGGGTAAATGGGCCGCACATAGAAAAAAATTTAAGTTGACGGGCCGCATTACTTCTATATTTGATTCAATACAAAATTATTGTTTATCAATTAGTTATTTGAACTACTATAACAATACTACATTACTATAATAATACTACACTACTATAATAAAATTACATTACTATAATAATACCGCTAGGCTTAAACCGGAAATTTGCGCATTTACGCCACGTGCTTAAGTGTCGCTAATTGCAGTCTGGTTGGCAGTGTTTGGCAGACACAAGAATGTCAAGACTGGGCAGCCCCTTTTTAGATAATGCCACAGTGCCCTCCGTAGATAATACTGCAGTGCCCTCTGTAGATAATGCCACAGTGCCACAGTGGCACCATATATGGACAATGAGATCAGGGGCCACCTCTAGGAGCGGAATCCACGGCCATAGCGTCGGCAATGTTCTGGCCAGGGATTCCGGTCCAAAAGGAGCCCCTGAAGGGACAACGACGTCAGAGGCTCCTCCAGGAGAGGTATCTGGAGATTCCACTCCGAGAGGGAGCCCCAATGGAGCTATGCCAACAGGGTGGGGTGTGTGGGGCACTATCTACAGGGCAGGTAGCACTATCTACAGGGGGCTGTGTGGAGCGCTATCTACAAGGGGGTGTGTGCTGAACTTTCTACTCTGGGTGTGTCCGTGGCGGTCCTCCTTTGGTCTGCTCTGTGCTGTCCTGAGGATGTCTTGGGAGATTCGGTGCCACGCGGGCTGCAGATGAAAACCTCAGGGGCTGCATGTTTGAGACCCCTGTGCTAGGGTATGAAAATCTTGAGAACTTAGATGATGCCTCTGTGAGAGAATGGAAATGTACATTATCAGTCCAGAGGAGGCTGGGAATGTGTTCGGAGAGATGTCGCTGTGAGGTCGCCTTATTGGCAGGAGTTACACAGTTTGTGAAACATAGTTATTTTTAAAACAAAGTCCTCAAGATAAGCAAAGCAATACTGTATGTGCACACTTGGAGTTACAGTCAGCAATGATAAAGTTGGTGAAATAGTCAAATGAAGTTAAAGTGAATGGCCAAGATATCAGACTACCGCTTTCCCCTAATGTCACTGCAAGTAAGCAGTAGTCTGATAACACTGGTCGTTATGGCAACTACTGAGATTGCACAAGTGGCTTCAAGCAGCTGCTGCAATCCTATTAAGAAAGGGATGTCAGTGCCGAACATACTGTAAATATTCAACCCTGGCATCATTCTTAACGTGGCTGTCCAATCAGAAAGTAGTTTTCTACATTAGCCAGAACTTTGTTCACATTTACATTCTAGCTCACTATCTAGCACACCAGCCAATTAACAAGCAAGGGGCCGTGCTGATGATGTAGAATGTGCTGTCTGGCGCTCCCACAACCTAGAATAGCTTAGGCTGAGTTCACACCCCATTCTTACACCCTGTTGAATGGTACGGTTTGTTTTTTTAAAGATAGTAAAAATTACCTTTAACCCCTTTCCGACATTTGTCATAAGTATACGTCATGGAAAGCTAGTGCTTCCTGCAACTTGTTGTATACTTACGACAAAAAGGGTAGCGGTTACTGTGTTAAAATACACAAAGTAAAGGGGGCTGCTCAGGCCATTATTGCTTGTCGCCCAGGTGGTCATTATGCCACCTCCCCTTTGGCGACGCCGCGATTGGCTGGTCAATTTAGACTGGTCAATCGCAGATTCATGCGACTTTAGCCAATCACAGAGCGCAGTGAAATGGTGGAGATTGGTGTTATCTAGGAAACCAACCCCTGCCGTCTATTCATGGGGCGGTGGTTGCAGTGCCACCTCTCCGATTGCTGCGATTGGTCGGTCTGCATAGGTTAGCAACCGTGAGCAGAGCTGGTGCATAACTACTCTGTGCCATACTGAGCTGTATTGAAGCCTTCTGGGTAGGTGATCCTGCTGTGTGATCACACACTGTGTGTGAGTGATCATCAATGGGGAATACCCGCAACAAATAAACAGCGTTTACGCAAATACAATTGACATGCTGTGGAATAAAACTCTGCACTGCAGATCAATTTCTGAGCATTTTTTCCGCACACTATTTACTCGACGTGTGGATGAGATTTGTTTTATCTCATCCACTTTGCTGCTACTGTTTTTGGTGTGGATTTACTGCAACGAATTCTGCAGTAGTGTGAACTGACCATAAAAGTTAGCTTCAGTTAGTGACGTAAGTTCTGTTTTTTTTTTTGTGAAGTTCCTTCTCTAAATTTGTAATAGCGTAGCTACACAGTTTTAGTGTGCATTTACAGCGTGATAGTTAGCATCAATTAGTGACGGACATTTAGTTCTTTTTAACTTAAGTTCGTTCACTACATATTTCACAGCATAGCGACACTTTTAGTGTCAATTTACAGAGTTCGATTTAGCGTCAGTTAGTGACGGATGTTCAGGTTTATTTTTGCTGAAGTTTGTCCATTAAATTTTTGATAGAGTAGCACAAAAGTTTTAGTGTTAATTGACAGCGTTATAGTTAGCATCAGTTAATGTTGGACGTTCAATTTTGTGTTCATGCACTTAAGCTTTGATAGCGTATCAAAACAGTTTTAGGCCCCATGCACAGGAACGTAAAAACGCCCGTAATTACGGCCTGTAATTGCGGGCTCTTATCTTCTATTGGCCACGGGTACCTCCCCGTATGCTTACGGGAAGGTGCCCGTGCCGTTAAAAAATATAGAACATGTCCTATTTCAGGCCGTAATAACAGCACAGGCAGGACCATAGAAGTCTATGGGGCTCCCGTAATTACGGGTGACTACGTGTGTGCACCCGTAATTACGGGAGCGTTGCTAGGCGACGTCAGGGGATAGTCACTGTACAGGGTGCTGAAAGAGTTATCTGATCGGCAGTAACTCTTTCAGCACCCTGAATAGTGACTACCAATCACAATATAGATCAACCTGTAAGAAAAATAGAAGTTCATACTTACCGAGAACTCCCTGCTTCTTCCTCCAGTCCGGCCTCCCGGGATGACGTTTCAGCCCATGTGACCGCTGCAGCCAATCACAGGCCAATCACAGGCTGCACCGGTCACATGGACTGCCGCGTCATCCAGGGAGATCGGACTGGATGTCAAGAGAGGGACGCGCCACCAAGACAACGGCCGGGTAAGTATGAATTTCTTTTACTTTTTCTGCAGAAAGGGCTGTCCCTTCTCTCTATCCTGCATTGATAGAGAGAAGGGCTGCCGATTACTTGCCCGTAAATACGGGTGGAATACTGGTGACACCGGACCTGTATTTACGGGCACGGGTCCGTAAAAACTGGTGCAATACGCGTCGAATACGTGTGACCAAGGACCCGTATTTACGCCAGTATTTACGGGAGGACAAAAATACGTTCGTGCGCATGAGGCCTTAGTGTAAGTTTACAGCGTTACAGTTAGCATCAGTTAATGAAGGACGTTCAGTTGTTTTTAGTGAAGTTTGTTCACTAAAGTTTTCATAGCGTATCAAAACAGTTTTAGTGTCAATTTACAACGTTATAGTTAGCATCAGTTAGGGCTCATTCAGACGAACGTGAATAACGTCCGTGTGCTGCGCAGGAAAATTATGCGCAGCACACGGACCCATTGATTTCATTGGGGCCGTTCACACATGCAGGAGTTTTCACGCAGCGAAAGTCTGTTGTGTAAAACTCACTGCATGTCCTATATTGTTTTTCACGCACAAATCGCCCATTGAAGTCAAAGGGTGTGTGAAAATCACGCACAGCACACGGATGCACATCAATTCAATTGAAATTAACAATAAAAAAAAAAGATCTGCTTTGCAAGTGCGTGAATAACGCATGGCACTCGCAAAGCACAGATGCAATAACGCAACACCTACGGACCAGATTCACGCACGTGAAAAAACTGAAGAATCTGATACGCTCGTGTGAATGTAGCCTTAGTGACGGACAATAATTTTTTATTTTTTTGATAGCGTAGCTTTACAGTTATAGATCAAATTTAGTCTAGTTAATTTTTTTAAACTAGAGTTTTTTCCAGCGTTAGTCTATGTCCACACAAAGCGGATACACTGAGTAAGAGCACACAGCGTATCCTCCGCAGGGAATTCCAGGCAGGAAAACCGCACCAAATTATGGTGCAGTTTTTGGCCGGAATGTCTGCTATGGAAAACTGCACATAAAAAAAATAACGTCCTACAGGCCGACCTCCTGGGATTACGTCACATGGAATGAAAAGTCATCCCAGGAGTCCGGCCTGGATAAAGAAGCACAGAATTCTGGGTAAGTAAACGATTTTATTTTCTTAATTGCGATTTTTGTTTCAGAATTGCGGCATTTCTGCCGCAAAAATCGAGATATCTGCTAATTGTCACAGGTTTTTACCTCCCATTGAATTCAGTGGGGAAAATCCTCCACCAAAAAAAGCAGCGATTACACAAATTTAATTGACATGCTGCGGATTAAAAAACTCACCGCAGGTCAATTTCTGCATCATTTACTCAGCGTGTGGATGAGATTTGTTAAAATCTCATCCACTGCTGAAACTGTATTATGCTGGGGATTTTCCAGAACGAAATCCGTTGCGGAAAATCCACAATATTTAAGCTACATGTCAACTTACCCTTAGGGTTAATTTTTTTGTGTCAGGTTGTCAGGAATTTTTCACAGTTTCATATTGGATGTTTTTTTAGTAATTTTTTTTTTCTCCTACATTTTTTTCTTTCTTCCTTTCTCCTTTTTCTTCTATTCCTTTATTTTTTCTTTTCATACTTGATATACACGTGTAAAAGCACGTCACACACATATTTTTATTATTACACATTTTCAAGCATTACACACCCTCTAATAAAAATGTCTCAATCATCCCAAATGGTCTGTTCGGCAGAGAAGGCAGCATATGCCCTCCTGGCCTCCGACACTGATACGCCCCATTCCTCTTGTCCTCTTCCTCATCATCTTTATCCAGTGATGAGGAACCCCCACAAAGGCACCCAAGGACAACAGCTGAGGCAACCCCCCAAATGAGTGATACCATGTGGAACCCACCCCCTGAATTATGAGCCTAGCATTCCGGATTTCATAGGTGGCTCGGGGATTTAGTTTGAGACCACAGGCCTCACAGAAATTGACTGTTTAAGGTTTTTTTCTCTGAGGATTTTGTAAATTTAATGGGGTCTAGGTTGAGCGCCTAGGAATTTTTAGCCCAAAACCCTATGTCATTATTTTCTAGGTGAACCGACGTAGATGCAGGGGTTATGATGAAATTTTTGCGCCTCGTGCTACATGCTGTATGTGGCTTGTTAAAAAGCCAGAGATTAGGCAATACTGGAGAACGGATATTTTATACAACACCCCAATTCTCCACATGGCAATGACCCAGACAAGTTTTTAAATAATTCTAAAATCTTTGCATTATAATGATAATGCACAGTGCCCGCCCCGTGATGACCCCACATATGACCGCCTATTCAAAATCTGGCCAGTCATTGATAATTTCTGCACAAAATTTCAATAAGCTTACACCCTCAAAAAGAGCATTCTAATTAATGAGTCCCTTGTACATTTTAAAGAGAGGCTAAAATTCTGCCGATAACTGCCCTGAAAAGGCTCCATGCACACAGCCGTATTTTTCATCAGTAATTACGGACAGTAATTACTGGCTGTAATTACGGACCCTTTCATTTCTATTGGCCACGGACACCTTTCAGTATTTTTACTGATGTGTGTCCATGCTAAAAAAATTATAGAACCTGTCCTATTCTTGTCAGTAATTACGGCAAGGACACCCCATAGAAGTCTATGGGAGCTTCCATAAATATGAACGGTATACAGATGTGCATCCGTATACTGTCCGTATTTACGGAAGCATTGCTATGCAACATGCTGATGACATCATTTGCATCCTCCCTCTTTTTGTACGGATCCGTATATTCGGATGGAATACAGAAGCAATACGGACCGTATTTACGGACACCCTTCCGTATATACAGATGAAACACGGGTGCCTACAGATCCGTATTTACGGACAGTATTTCGTGATAGATGAAAATACGGTCGTGTACATGGGTCTAAGGCTGGGTTCACACGACCTATTTTCAGACGTAAAGGAGGCGTATTATGCCTCGTTTTACGTCTGAAAATAGGGCTACAATACGTCGGCAAACATCTGCCCATTCATTTGAATCGGTTTGCCGACGTACTGTGCAGACGACCTGTAATTTATGCGTCGTCGTTTAACAGCTGTCAAACGACGACGTGTAAATTGACTGCCTCGGCAAAGAAGTGCAGGGCACTTCTTTGCAACGTAATTTGAGCCGTTCTTCATTGAAGTCAATGAAGACCAGCTCAAGATTTACGAGCGTCACAGACGCCGCTCATAATGCGAGGAGGAGCTTTTACGTCTGAAACAAGGCAGCTGTTTTCTCCTGAAAACAGTCTGTCTTTTCAGACGTAAAAGCCTCTCATCGTGTGCACATACCCTAAGAGGGCGAGATATGGAATTAAAATTTACAAGCTGTGCGAGAGTAGCTGAGGGTATACCCACAGGTCTGGGGAGATAGTGTGGGATTTGGTGCACCCACTACTGGACCAGCATTATCACCTTTACGTGGATAACTTCTATACCAGCATTTATACTAGCATCACACGATTTAGCTGTTTCTCCACCAGAAGTCCAGAAGCATGCGGCACCCTGCGCAAAAATCAGAGGCCTCTCTAAAGCTCTTATTGGGCAACTATTAAGAAAGGGACAATGCAGGGCACTAAAATAGTGAGAAGATGTTGTTGGTAAAGTATAAGGACAAGAGGGATGCCCTAATGTTGACCACAATACATGGTAACGTCAGCCACCCGTCCCTGTCTGAGGTACCACTACAATGACCCCCTAGCCAGATTGCATCCTAGGCTGTAATAAGTACATGGGAGAGGTTGATTTCTCTGATCAAGTACTGAAGCCATACAGTGCCATGCGGAATACAAAGGTGTGGTACAAAAAGCTGGCTGTGCACATGGTACAGATGGCATTGTATAACGCTTACATGCTGTCCCAATTCCGGTCAAGGAACTTTCCTTCAGTTTCAAGAAGTGATTATCAAGGCTCTTGTATTTGGGAGCCGGGAAGGGGAGAGTCCTAGTACTTCTAGAAGTGATGGTCCACGTATTGTGCCAGGGCAACACTTTCCCAGCGGAATACCCTCCACTTGTACAAATGGAAAGACTCAAAAAAGGTGCAAAGTGTATTACAAAAGGGGAGAAGAAGAGACACCATTTATCAGTGTGACGCCTGCTACGATCCGACAAAATCTGGCCTGTGCATAAAGGAGTGCCTCAAAGCATCCATGCATTATTAATTGTATAGTTCATTTAACCCATTATGATTTCAAAGCGTCGTGGCACCCTCAAATCAATCCAGCAAAATCCTTTCTCCAAATGCCAAATGGCGCTCCTTCCATTCTGAGCCCTGCATTGTGCCAAAATAACAGTTCATAACCCCATATACCATACTCGGGAGAAATTGCTTTACAAATATTTAGATCCTTTTTCTCCTAGACTTTCATTTTCATGGCCTAAGGCCTTATTCACACAGAAATGTCCATTTTGCGCGCATAAAATGCTGCGTTTTGCGCGTGCAAAAGGTCCGTGTGTCATCAGCACATGGTGCGCGGCTAAGTGATTTTCGTGCAGCCGGCATCATGATGACACTCTGGTTTTATGCTTACAAACAGAAAAGCACGTGGTGCTTTTCTGTTTTCATTCATTTATCTTACTACTGTAGCGCGCATCACGCGAAGTGCTTCCGTGTGACGAGCGCGATTTGCACGCACCCATTGACTTCAATGGGTGCGTGCTGCGCGAAACACGGGCAAATATAGGACATGTCGTGAGTTTTACGCAGCGCACATACACTGCGTGAAATTCACTGACAGTCTGAACGGCCCCATTCATTAACATAGGTCCGTGCGAGGAGCGTGAAAATCACACGCGTAGCACGGACGTATAACACGATCGTGTGAATAAGGCCTTATTCCAATAATTCATGCAAACAAAGAACTGATAAACCAATAGATAAATTCCTTGAGGGGTGTATTATGCAAAATCGAGTCACTTTTGGGAGATTTCTACTGTTTTAGTCCCTCAGGGGCTTTGCAAATGCGATATGGCCTCCGCAAACAATTTCAGCTAAATTTGAGCTCCAAATGGTGCTCCTTCCCTTCTGAGCCCTGCCGTGTATAAAAACAGCAGTTTCTGACCACATTTGAGGTATTGCCGTACTCAGAAGAAATTGCTTTACAAATATTGAGTGGCTTTTTCTCCTTTAGTCCTTGTGGAAATTTTAAAAAATTTGTTAAACCTACATTTTATTGGAAAGAAATGTAGATTTTCTTTTTCACCGTCTAATTCAAATAATTTCTGGGAAAAAAACCCTGGAAGGGAAAAATCCTCACTATAACCCTAGATATATTCCTTTAAGTGGTGTAGTTTCCCAAATTGAGCCACTTTTGGGGGTTTGTACTGTTTTAGTCCCTCAAGGGCTTTACAAATATGTCATGGCCTCCGCAAACCATTACAACTAAATTTGTGCTCCAGATGGTACTTCTTCCTTTCTGAGCCCTGCCGTGTGTCAAAACAGCTTATGACCACTTGGGGTATTGCTATACTCGGGTGTATTGGTGGTAGTAGAGGTAGCCAACGGACAGCAAGGGTGGTGGTAGTAGTAGTAGCAGCACATTAAAAGAGACTGGACAGTCACAGACAAAGCCCTGTGGTGGGGCAGGCCTGCTTGTAGCAGACGGCAGTGGAGATGTATTGGTGGTAGTAGAGGTAGCCAACGGACAGAAAGGGTGGTGGTAGTAGTAGTAGTACCAGCACATTAAAAGAGACTGGACAGTCACAGGACAAACCCCTGTGGTGGGGCAGGCCTGCTTGTAGCAGACGGCACTGGGGGTGGATTGGTGGTAGAAGTAGAAGCACCAACAGCGGCACATTAAAAAAAGAGTGGACAGGACAGAATCCCGTAGTAGCAGGCGACAGTAGCAGGCGGCAGCGGCAGCAACAATGTCAGATCTAATCAGTGGCATCAGGCACAGGGGTTTTAAAATCCTCACCGATCTACGCTTGATTAATTTTCAGAAACGTGAGATTTTCCAAGCTGTTGGCGGACAATCTTGTTCGCTTAGGGGTGACGAAGCCCCCTGCTGCGCTGAATACCCTCTCTGACGCTACACTGGAGGGTGGACAAGAGAGTACACCCATGGCAAACTGGGCAAGTTCTTGCCAATGATCCAATCTGCTGACCCAGAAGTCCATGGGGTCTGGGATCAGGATTTCTGACGGAGAAAGGGCACAGTCCAGGTACGAGTGAACCTGGTTGTTTAGGTGCTGGACCTGGTGATGGTGAACATCCCTTTGGTGACTACGATGTGTGTCAGGTCGGGGTATTGGATGTAAAAATGTTGTCATCATATTTTCCAAACTGAATTGGCTACTGCTGCTGCTGCTGCTGCCGCTGCTGCCGCCTGTTGCAGAGGTAGCTCTGCCAGAGACGGTGGAACGATGAGACAGTGGGAAAAGGAGAGTGGCCCCACGGTCAGACATGCTTGCAGCAGGTGTTTGCCGTTTGAAAGCCGTGACAAGCTGGCTGCATAGCTTCTCTCGATAATAAGCCAATTTTGCCTCCCTCTCGGAAGGCGCAAAAAACTACCCCATTCTGGCTTTATACCGAGGGTCTAAAAGTGTGGCTATCCAGTACTCATCTCTTTGCTTCATGATAACAATACGACAGTCAGCGCGCAAGTAACGAAGCATACAGCTCGCCATGCTAGCCAGCATTTCAGAGGGCCCGGTTGGTTCCATCTCCGCCCCATACTGCCATGGTTGTCCATCATCAAGGTCGTCGTCAGACTCGTCATCACCATCACTGTCATGTTGTGCAGCTGCCTCGTCCCCTATCCCTTCCTGTGATTCCATCTCCAAATCCAGCTCCTCTTCAGGTCCTGTTTCCTCATCCTCCTCCTCCTCCTCCTCAACATCCATAGCCAGATGTGATCCTTCCTCCATCCTTTGCTGAATCATCGCTGTGAGCGTTTGCTCCATAATGAATATCAGCGGCATAACATCGTTCATTCTGCTAGCGTCACGGCCTCTTCAAAGGGCCTAAAAACGCGACATGCGTCTCTAACCAGCTGCCAGTGCCTGAGCTCGAAATTACACTGGCTCCAAACGCTGCCCGTCTGCTGCATCAGGAAATCATTCACGGCTTTTTAGCTGTTCGTACAGACGGTCCAACATGTGCAGGGTGGAATTCCAGCGTGTTGGAATGTCGCAAATCAGGCTATGTTCTGGGAGATTGTTTTGACGCTGCAAGTCCAGGAGGCCATGCTTAAATGCATACGAACGTCTAAACGAACGCAAACCCTCCTGGACATGGCCAGCACACCCTTCAAACCAACATATGATTTTAAGAAGTGTGTTATGACCAGATTGATCACATGTGCCATGCAAGGAGCGTGTGTCAGGTGACCTAGACGCAGTGCAGCCACAACGTTCTTGCCGTTATCAGAGACAACATTGCCCAGTGTGAGTTTCAGAGGAGACAGCCAGCGTGCGATTTCCTCCTTGATGCACAGCAGCAGCTTCTGCCCTGTGTGGCTTTTCTCGCCCAGGCTCAACAGGTGTAAGACAGCGTTGTGGCGCTTCACCTTGCACCTATGAAAAGAGGAGGGAGGAGGAGTGGAAGATACGCTGTGTCCTGTCGGGGACGGGAAGACCTCCATTGAGGAGGGCAAGCAGGAGGAAGAGGAGTAGGAGGAGGAGGATGGTAGGCGCCTGGTGTCCGGAGTTGAACCAGAAAGATACAAGCGTGGAGGTGGTAATGCCTGGCATTGCTGCGGTGGTGCATCGGACTGCAAAATATTGACCCAGTGGGCCGTGAAAGACATGTACTGTCCCTGCCCATAGTTGCTGCTCCACGTGTCGACGGTGGCATGTACCCTGCTGCACACGGATAATTGCAAGGACTGGCCCACCTTTTCCTCCACGTGCTTGTGCAAGGCAGGGACAGCTGTTTTGGAGAAGTAAGGGCGGCTAGGTATTCGCCACCTAGGCTGAGCGCACGCCATCAATTGCTTGAAGCCGGCGGAGTCGACCAGGTGGTACGGCAGCGACTGCACCACCAACAACTTAGCCAGGTGTGAATTAAGCCGCACGACAAGTGGATGACTGGGTATATATTGTTGCTTATTGGACAACGATTTCGTAACGGATAACTGACGGAAAGTAGGAGGAGCACTAGATGACAGTGATGATGATGATGACAACGACATGGTGGATAAGGCCTGGCTACTACTTAGATGACAGGGACTCGGAGCAGCAGCAGCAGCGGCAGAGGGGTCTTCATTAGATGTACATGATGGTGGGGCATGTCAATTGTCCCACTTGATCTTGTGATGCCGCTCCATGTGTTTACGTAGAGCGGTAGTTCCTACATTGCTGCCCTGCTGTAATGGCAGGAAGGAGGTGAAGGGAAAGTGAGCCCTAATCTACCCACCGCCCTG
The DNA here is from genome assembly GCF_050947455.1 of Rhinoderma darwinii. Taxonomy (NCBI): domain Eukaryota; kingdom Metazoa; phylum Chordata; class Amphibia; order Anura; family Rhinodermatidae; genus Rhinoderma; species Rhinoderma darwinii. The sequence continues at coordinate 76,845,907 of NC_134692.1, read as the reverse complement.
TCCCTGCCTACTTGCAACGACCCGCCCTAGGCGACGAGGTACAACTGGGCGGCGGTCCCTACGCTGGCTAAGTGCACAGGAAGACAAACAGGGAACACGCAAGGGAAGGGGCAGTAGCCACGGAACGCCACGAGGAAACGGGGCGGCGAACGAACAGTCAGGACCAGGACGAAGTGAGTACACCCGAGCAGGCACGGAGACAGAAGCAAGCCAGGGCAAGCAAGCAGGTCAAGCAGAACTGCAGCAAGGCAGAAGCACGGCAGAAGCAGGCTGGAGCAAGCAGCAGTGGGGCCAGGAATCCAAAAGAATTACAAGCACTGAGGGAGAGCACAGGGCAGGTAATAAAGGGCAGGGGGCGGAGCTAACTCCGAGAGACCAGGCCGCGATAGGCTCTCCCACTCCTGAGCCTGCCACCCTGGTTGGTGGGAGATGGTGTCAGTCGAGCAGGTCTGGCCTCAGGTGTGGATTGATTAATCCCAGGAGTATAGCTAGATGAAGTACCTGGCAGATCCCTAACAGTACTCCCCCTTTTATGAGGGGCCACCGGACCCTTACTAAGGGGACCCGGTTTAGTGGGGAAGAGGAGGTGGAACCTCCTGATCAATACCCCAGCGTGAACATCACGGGCAGGTACCCAAGTCCTCTCCTCCGGCCCGTATCCTCTCCAATGGACCAGGTACTGGAGGGAGCCCTGGACCATCCTACTGTCCATAATCTTGGCCACCTCGAATTCCACCCCCTCAGGGGTGAGAACGGGAACAGGAGGTATCCTCGAGGGGGACCAGGACGGGGAGCAGCGTTTAAGGAGGGAGGCATGGAAGACGTCATGTATGCGAAAGGATGGGGGGAGCTCCAGACGGAAGGATACAGGGTTGAGGACTTCAATGATCTTATAAGGTCCAATAAATCGGGGAGCAAACTTCCTGGACGGGACCTTAAGGCGCAAGTTCCTGGACGACAACCAGACCAAATCCCCGACGACAAACCGGGGGTTAGCAGAACGTCTACTATCCGCCTGAATCTTTTGTGCGCTCTGGGACGCCTCTAGGTTCTTCTGAACCTGGGCCCAGACAGTGCACAGTTCCCGATGAACCTCCTCTACCTCAGGATTATTGGAACAACCAGGGGAGACGGAGGAGAACCTTGGGTTAAACCCGAAATTACAGAAAAACGGGGAGACCCCTGACGAGTTACTGACCCGGTTATTCAGGGAAAATTCAGCAAGGGGAAGGAATGAGACCCAATCGAATTGACAGTCAGAGATGAAACACCTTAAATATTGTTCCAGGGATTGGTTGGTCCTTTCCGTTTGGCCATTAGTTTCGGGATATAAGGCGGAGGAGAAGGACAGATCAATCTCCAACTTTTTACAAAAAGCTCTCCAAAATAAGGAAACAAATTGTACCCCTCTGTCAGAAACGATATTGACTGGGGCCCCATGGAGACGCAGGATGTGTTTCACAAACAAAGAAGCTAACGTCTTGGCGTTAGGTAGCTTCTTAAGGGGCACAAAGTGGCACATCTTGCTGATGCGGTCGACTACCACCCACACCACCGACTTGCCCTGAGATGGAGGCAAATCGGTGATAAAATCCATGGAGATATGGGTCCAAGGTCTCTGGGGAATGGGCAAGGAACGTAGTAGGCCCGCAGGTCAGGACCTAGGGGTTTTGGACCTAGCGCAAACCTCACAAGCGGCGACGTAAGCCCTAACATCTTTAGGCAACCCAGGCCACCAATAGTTTCTGGTAATGAGGTGTTTGGTGCCCAAGATGCCAGGATGACCAGATAGAGCGGAGTCATGGTTTTCCCTGAGTACCCTCAGCCGGTATTGCAGGGGAACAAACAGTTTGTCCCCAGGGACGTTCCCGGGAGCTGCACCCTGATCAGCCGCGATATCAGAAGCTAAATCAGAATCCGTGGCAGAGACGATTATACCAGGGGGTAAAATACAAGCGGGATCCTTCTCGGAAGGAGGATTGGCCATGAAACTACGTGACAGAGCGTCAGCCTTAATATTCTTGGACCCAGCCCTATAGGTAACCAAGAAATTAAATCTGGTAAAGAATAGTGCCCACCGAGCTTGTCTAGGATTAAGCCTCCGGGCCGATTCTAGGAAAACCAGATTCTTGTGATCCGTAAGGACCGTTACCTGGTGTCTGGCCCCCTCCAGGAAGTGCCGCCACTCCTCAAAAGCCCATTTAATGGCTAGAAGTTCGCGGTTACCAATATCATAGTTACTCTCCGTGGGCGAAAACTTCCTAGAGAAGTAAGCACAGGGGCGGAGATGGGTGAGGGAGCTGGTACCCTGGGACAAGACGGCCCCCACTCCCACCTCGGAAGCGTCAACCTCCACAATAAATGGCTCCTCTTGGTTGGTCTGAATCAGCACGGGGGCCGAGATAAAGCACTTCTTGAGAGTCTCAAAGGCCTGGACGGCCTCAGGGGGCCAATGGAGGACATCGGCACCCTTGCGGGTAAGGTCCGTAAGAGGCTTAGCGACGACCGAGAAGTTGGCAATAAATCTCCTGTAATAGTTGGCGAACCCTAAAAAACACTGTAACGCCTTAAGGGAGGCAGGTTGGACCCATTCCGCCACAGCTTGAACCTTGGCAGGGTCCATGCGGAATTCATGAGGAGTGAGGATTTGCCCTAAAAATGGTATCTCCTGTACCCCAAAGACACATTTTTCAGTCTTAGCAAACAGATTATTCTGCCGAAGGACCAGGAGCACCTTCCTGACATGCTCCACGTGGGAGGACCAGTCCTTGGAAAACACCAGTATGTCATCAAGGTACACAACAAGAAAATTACCCAGGTACTCTCTCAGGATTTCATTAATAAAATTCTGGAAGACAGCAGGGGCATTACACAACCCAAAGGGCATGACCAGGTATTCGAAATGACCCTCGGGTGTGTTGAACGCAGTTTTCCACTCATCCCCCTCTTTGATGCGGATAAGGTTATATGCCCCCCGTAGATCGAACTTAGAAAACCATTGGGCTCCCTGAACCTGATTAAAAAGATCCGGAATCAAAGGAAGTGGGTACTGGTTCCTTACGGTGACCTTATTCAGGTTACGATAATCAATGCACGGCCTAAGACCACCATCCTTCTTCCCCACGAAGAAGAAGCCAGCACCTACAGGAGAAGTCGAGGGGCGAATGAAACCCTTGGCCAGGCATTCTTGGATATACACCCTCATCGCTTCACGTTCAGGACATGAAAGATTAAATATCCTACCCTTAGGAAGCTTGGCACCAGGCACCAAATCGATAGCGCAATCGTAATCTCTATGGGGGGGCAACACCTCGGAGGCCTCCTTAGAAAACACATCGGCGAAGTCCTGAACAAACTCAGGAAGCGTGTTTACCTCCTCCCGGGGAGAAATAGAGTTAACAGAAAGACATGACATAAGACATTCATTACCCCATTTGGTGAGATCCCCAGTATTCCAATCAAATGTGGGATTATGCAACTGCAACCAGGGAAGACCTAATACCAGATCAGACGATAATCCCTGCATCACCAGTACAGAGCACTGCTCCAAATGCATGGAGCCAACCAGGAGTTCAAAAACAGGAGTATGCTGAGTAAAATAACCATTAGCAAGGGGGGTTGAGTCGATTCCTACTACAGGGATGGGATAAGGTAAATCAATACAAGGCATCTTTAGAGACATAGCAAAATCCACAGACATGATATTAGCAGATGAGCCAGAATCCACGAAAGCACTGCCCGTGGCAGACCGGCCAGCAAACGAGACCTGAAAGGGAAGCAAAATTTTATTGCGTTTCACATTAACGGGAAATACCTGTGCGCCCAAGTGACCTCCCCGATGATCACTTAGGCGCGGAAGTTTTCCGGCTTCTTATTCTTGCGCCTGGGACAGGTGTTCAGTAGATGCTTGTCGTCCCCACAGTAGGAGCAGAGACCATTCATTCTGCGAAACTCTCTACGTTGTCGAGGGGACATGGAGGCCCCGAGTTGCATAGGTACCTCCGAGTCCTCCGTGGAGGGGCGAGGAGACGGGACCTCGGGGGGAATCGCAGAAAAGTCAGAGGGGAGCACACTGAAGCGTTCTAGCTGACGTTCCCTGAGACGTCGGTCAAGTCGTACTGCTAGGGCCATAACCTGGTCAAGGGAGTCAGGCGAGGGGTAGCTAACCAGCAGATCCTTCAGGGCGTCACATAATCCTAACCTAAACTGGCACCTTAGGGCCGGATCGTTCCACTGAGAAGCTACGCACCACTTCCTAAAATCAGAACAGTATTCCTCAACCGGTCTCCTACCCTGACGTAAGGTCACCAGCTGACTCTCGGCTAAAGCAGTCCTGTCAGTCTCGTCGTAAATGAGTCCGAGGGCAGAGAAAAAACGATCAACAGAGGAAAGTTCAGGGGCGTCAGGAGCCAAGGAGAAGGCCCACTCTTGGGGCCCTTCCTGGAGTCGGGATATGATGATACCCAACCGCTGGTTCTCGGAACCTGAGGAGTGAGGCTTTAGGCGGAAATACAGTCTGCAACTCTCCCGGAAGGAGAGAAACGTCTTACGGTCCCCTGAAAACCGGTCAGGTAACTTGAGGTCGGGTTCTAGAGGTGAGGTGAGGGGTACTACTAAAGCAGCGTCACCCTGATTGACCCTTTGGGCCAGGGCCTGGACCTGTAGGGAGAGGCCCTGCATCTGCTGGGTCAGGGTCTCAAGGGGGTCCATGATAGCGTCAGCGTAGGAGAAATGGTAGACTAGGTAAGGGCTTGTAATTATGTAATGGCAGGAAGGAGGTGAAGGGAAAGTGAGCCCTAATCTACCCACCGCCCTGTCCCTGCCTACTTGCAACGACCCGCCCTAGGCGACGAGGTACAACTGGGCGGCGGTCCCTACGCTGGCTAAGTGCACAGGAAGACAAACAGGGAACACGCAAGGGAAGGGGCAGTAGCCACGGAACGCCACGAGGAAACGGGGCGGCGAACGAACAGTCAGGACCAGGACGAAGTGAGTACACCCGAGCAGGCACGGAGACAGAAGCAAGCCAGGGCAAGCAAGCAGGTCAAGCAGAACTGCAGCAAGGCAGAAGCACGGCAGAAGCAGGCTGGAGCAAGCAGCAGTGGGGCCAGGAATCCAAAAGAATTACAAGCACTGAGGGAGAGCACAGGGCAGGTAATAAAGGGCAGGGGGCGGAGCTAACTCCGAGAGACCAGGCCGCGATAGGCTCTCCCACTCCTGAGCCTGCCACCCTGGTTGGTGGGAGATGGTGTCAGTCGAGCAGGTCTGGCCTCAGGTGTGGATTGATTAATCCCAGGAGTATAGCTAGATTGTAATGGCCGGAAGGAGGTGAAGGGAAAGTGAGCCCTAATCTACCCACCGCCCTGTCCCTGCCTACTTGCAACGACTCGCCCTAGGCGACGAGGTACAACTGGGCGGCGGTCCCTACGCTGTCTAAGTGCACAGGAAAATAAACAGGGAACATGCAAGGGAAGGGGCAGTAGCCACGGAACGCCACGAGGAAACGGAGCGGCGAACGGACAGTCAGGACCAGGACGAAGTGAGTACACCCAAGCGGGCAAGGAGACAGAAGCAAGCCAGGGGCAAAGCAAAGAAGGTCAAGCAGAACTGCAGCAAGGCAGAAGCACGGCAGAAGCAGGCTGGAGCAAGCAGCAGTGGGGCCAGGAATCCAAAAGAATTACAAGCACTGAGGGAGAGAACAGGGCAGGTAATAAAGGACAGGGGGCGGAGCTAACTCCGACAGACCAGGCCGCGATAGGCTCTCCCACTCCTGAGCCTGCCACCCTGGTTGGTGGGAGATGGTGTCAGTCGAACAGGTCTGGCCTCAGGTGTGGATTGATTAATCCCAGGAGTATACCTAGATGAAGTACCTGGCAGATCCCTAACAGTACTCCCCCTTTTATGAGGGGCCACCGGACCCTTACTAAGGGGACCCGGTTTAGTGGGGAAGAGAAGGTGGAACCTCCTGATCAATACCCCAGCGTGAACATCACGGGCAGGTACCCAAGTCCTCTCCTCCGGCCCGTATCCTCTCCAATGGACCAGGTACTGGAGGGAGCCCTGGACCATCCTACTGTCCATAATCTTGGCCACCTCGAATTCCACCCCCTCAGGGGTGAGAACGGGAACAGGAGGTATCCTCGAGGGGGACCAGGACGGGGAGCAGCGTTTAAGGAGGGAGGCATGGAAGACGTCATGTATGCGAAATGATGGGGGCAGCTCCAGACGGAAGGATACAGGGTTGAGGACTTCAATGATCTTATAAGGTCCAATAAATCGGGGAGCAAACTTCCTGGACGGGACCTTAAGGCGCAAGTTCCTGGACGACAACCAGACCAAATCCCCGACGACAAACCGGGGGTTAGCAGAACGTCTACTATCCGCCTGAATCTTTTGTGCGCTCTGGGACGCCTCTAGGTTCTTCTGAACCTGGGCCCAGACGGTGCACAGTTCCCGATGAACATCCTCTACCTCAGGATTATTGGAACAACCAGGGGAGACGGAGGAGAATCTTGGGTTAAACCCGAAATTACAGAAAAACGGGGAGACCCCTGACGAGTTACTGACCCGGTTATTCAAGGAAAATTCAGCAAGGGGAAGGAATGAGACCCAATCGAATTGACAGTCAGAGATGAAACACCTTAAATATTGTTCCAGGGATTGGTTGGTCCTTTCCGTTTGGCCATTAGTTTCGGGATGGAAGGCGGAGGAGAAGGACAGATCAATCTCCAACTTTTTACAAAAAGCTCTCCAAAATAAGGAAACAAATTGTACCCCTCTGTCAGAAACGATATTGACTGGGGCCCCATGGAGACGCAGGATGTGTTTCACAAACAAAGAAGCTAACGTCTTGGCGTTAGGTAGCTTCTTAAGGGGCACAAAGTGGCACATCTTGCTGAAGCGGTCGACTACCACCCACACCACCGACTTGCCCTGAGATGGAGGCAAATCGGTGATAAAATCCATGGAGATATGGGTCCAAGGTCTCTGGGGAATGGGCAAGGAACGTAGTAGGCCCACAGGTCGGGACCTAGGGGTTTTGGACCTAGCGCAAACCTCACAAGCGGCGACGTAAGCCCTAACGTCTTTAGGCAACCCAGGCCACCAATAGTTTCTGGTAATGAGGTGTTTGGTGCCCAAGATGCCAGGATGACCAGATAGAGCGGAGTCATGGTTTTCCCTGAGTACCCTCAGCCGGTATTGCAGGGGAACAAACAGTTTGTCCCCAGGGACGTTCCCGGGAGCTGCACCCTGATCAGCTGCGATATCAGAAGCTAAATCAGAATCCGTGGCAGAGACGATTATACCAGGGGGTAAAATACAAGCAGGATCCTTCTCAGAAGGAGGATTGGCCATGAAACTACGTGACAGAGCATCAGCCTTAATATTCTTGGACCCAGCCCTATAGGTAACCAAGAAATTAAATCTGGTAAAGAATAGTGCCCATCGAGCTTGTCTAGGATTAAGCCTCCGGGCAGATTCTAGGAAAACCAGATTCTTGTGATCCGTAAGGACCGTTACCTGGTGTCTGGCCCCCTCCAGGAAGTGCCGCCACTCCTCAAAAGCCCATTTAATGGCTAGAAGTTCGCGGTTGCCAATATCATAGTTACTCTCCGTGGGCGAAAACTTCCTAGAGAAGTAAGCACAGGGGCGGAGATGGGTGAGGGAGCTGGTACCCTGGGACAAGACGGCCCCCACTCCCACTTCGGAAGCGTCAACCTCCACAATAAATGGCTCCTCTTGGTTGGGCTGAATCAGCACGGGGGCCGAGATAAAGCACTTCTTGAGGGTCTCAAAGGCCAGGACGGCCTCAGGGGGCCAATGGAGGACATCAGCACCCTTGCGGGTAAGGTCCGTAAGAGGCTTAGCGACGACCGAGAAGTTGGCAATAAATCTCCTGTAATAGTTGGCGAACCCTAAAAAACACTGTAACGCCTTAAGGGAGGCAGGTTGGACCCATTCCGCCACAGCCTGAACCTTGGCAGGGTCCATGCGGAATTCATGAGGAGTGAGGATTTGCCCTAAAAATGGTATCTCCTGTACCCCAAAGACACATTTTTCAGTCTTAGCAAACAGATTATTCTCCCGAAGGACCTGGAGCACCTTCCTGACATGCTCCACGTGGGAGGACCAGTCCTTGGAAAACACCAGTATGTCATCAAGGTACACAACAAGAAAATTACCCAGGTACTCTCTCAGGATTTCATTAATAAAATTCTGGAAGACAGCAGGGGCATTACACAACCCAAAGGGCATGACCAGGTATTCGAAATGACCCTCGGGTGTGTTGAACGCAGTTTTCCACTCATCCCCCTCTTTGATGCGGATAAGGTTATATGCCCCCCGTAGATCGAACTTAGAAAACCATTGGGCTCCCTGAACCTGATTAAAAAGATCCGGAATCAAAGGAAGTGGGTACTGGTTTCTTACGGTGACCTTATTCAGGTTACGATAATCAATGCACGGCCTAAGACCACCATCCTTCTTCCCCACGAAGAAGAAGCCAGCACCTACAGGAGAAGTCGAGGGGCGAATGAAACCCTTGGCCAGGCATTCTTGGATATACACCCTCATAGCTTCACGTTCAGGACATGAAAGATTAAATATCCTACCCTTAGGAAGCTTGGCACCAGGCACCAAATCGATAGCGCAATCGTAATCTCTATGGGGGGGCAACACCTCGGAGGCCTCCTTAGAAAACACATCGGCGAAGTCCTGAACAAACTCAGGAAGCGTGTTTACCTCCTCACGGGGAGAAATAGAGTTAACAGAAAGACATGACATAAGACATTCATTACCCCATTTGGTAAGATCCCCAGAATTCCAATCAAACGTGGGATTATGCAACTGCAACCAGGGAAGACCTAATACCAGATCAGACGATAATCCCTGCATCACCAGTACAGAGCACTGCTCCAAATGCATGGAGCCAACAAGGAGTTCAAAAACAGGAGTATGCTGAGTAAAATAACCATTAGCAAGGGGAGTTGAGTCGATTCCTACTACAGGGATAGGATAAGGTAAATCAATACAAGGCATCTTTAGAGACATAGCAAATTCCGCAGACATGATATTAGCAGATGACCCTGAATCCACGAAAGCACTGCCCGTGGCAGCCCGGCCAGCAAACGAGACCTGAAAGGGAAGCAAAATTTTATTGCGTTTCACATTAACGGGAAATACCTGTGCGCCCAAGTGACCTCCCCGATGATCACTTAGGCGCGGAAGTTTTCCGGCTTCTTATTCTTGCGCCTGGGACAGGTGTTCAGTAGATGCTTGTCGTCCCCACAGTAGAAGCAGAGACCATTCATTCTGCGAAACTCCCTACGTTGTCGAGGGGACATGGAGGCCCCGAGTTGCATAGGTACCTCCGAGTCCTCCGTGGAGGGGCGAGGAGACGGGACCTCGTGGGGGATCGCAGAAAAGTCAGAGGGGAGCACACTGAAGCGTTCTAGCTGACGTTCCCTGAGACGTCGGTCAAGTCGTACTGCTAGGGCCATAACCTGGTCAAGGGAGTCAGACGAGGGGTAGTTAACCAGCAGATCCTTCAGGGCGTCAGATAATCCTAACCTAAACTGGCACCTTAGGGCCGGATCGTTCCACTGAGAAGCTACGCACCACTTCCTAAAATCAGAACAGTATTCCTCAACCGGTCTCCTACCCTGACGTAAGGTCACCAGCTGACTCTCGGCTAAGGCAGTCCTGTCAGTCTCGTCGTAAATGAGTCCGAGGGCAGAGAAAAAACGATCAACAGAGGAAAGTTCAGGGGCGTCAGGAGCCAAGGAGAAGGCCCACTCTTGGGGCCCTTCCTGGAGTCGGGATATGATGATACCCACCCGCTGGTTCTCGGAACCTGAGGAGTGGGGCTTTAGGCGGAAATACAGTCTGCAACTCTCCCGGAAGGAGAGAAACGTCTTACGGTCCCCTGAGAACCGGTCAGGTAATTTGAGGTCGGGTTCTAGAGGTGAGGTGAGGGGTACTACTAAAGCAGCGTCACCCTGATTGACCCTTTGGGCCAGGGCCTGGACCTGTAGGGAGAGGCCCTGCATCTGCTGGGCCAGGGTCTCAAGGGGGTCCATGATAGCGTCAGCGTAGGAGAAATGGTAGACTAGGTAAGGGCTTGTAATTATGTAATGGCCGGAAGGAGGTGAAGGGAAAGTGAGCCCTAATCTACCCACCGCCCTGTCCCTGCCTACTTGCAACGACTCGCCCTAGGCGACGAGGTACAACTGGGCGGCGGTCCCTACGCTGTCTAAGTGCACAGGAAAATAAACAGGGAACATGCAAGGGAAGGGGCAGTAGCCACGGAACGCCACGAGGAAACGGAGCGGCGAACGGACAGTCAGGACCAGGACGAAGTGAGTACACCCAAGCGGGCAAGGAGACAGCAGCAAGCCAGGGGCAAAGCAAAGAAGGTCAAGCAGAACTGCAGCAAGGCAGAAGCACGGCAGAAGCAGGCTGGAGCAAGCAGCAGTGGGGCCAGGAATCCAAAAGAATTACAAGCACTGAGGGAGAGAACAGGGCAGGTAATAAAGGACAGGGGGCGGAGCTAACTCCGACAGACCAGGCCGCGATAGGCTCTCCCACTCCTGAGCCTGCCACCCTGGTTGGTGGGAGATGGTGTCAGTCGAACAGGTCTGGCCTCAGGTGTGGATTGATTAATCCCAGGAGTATACCTAGATGAAGTACCTGGCAGATCCCTAACATAGATGAAGTACCTGGCAGATCCCTAACACCTGCCCACGCCTTACTTTCTGCTTGCAGATACGGCACTGTGCCATGTTTTCGTCCTCCGGGAAGGTACAGAAAAATTGCCACACGGCAGAGTATCGTAAAGAGGTAGTACCACGTCCCCCACCACCACCCGAACTTGCCCCTTGTCTGGCAGGCTTTTTTCGGGAGCCTACACCAGTAGCATCAGTGTCGCCGTCACCGGCTGCTGAGCTGACCCTACCGCTGAAACGTTTTGCAGAATGACTTCTGCCCCTACCTCGGCTTGGCTGTTTATCACTGCCAGTGCCGCCACTACTAGCCTCCTGCTCTGACACCGTCATCACCTCGTCACCTGGTTCCCACGTCCTGTCTAAAACAACATCATCCTAGCCCTCCTCATCATCCCCGCCACTTCTGTCACTGTGTTGTGAATGTGATGTGACATCATGGCGGGCTCCATGCCCCCCCTCTAAACTGTGTCTGCCACCACGGCTACCAACAACACCCCCACTACCAAGAGCTATGCGTCTCGGACACCGCTTCCACTTCCAACACCGCCGCAACACACTCCGTTGGCTGACTCGCGGAAAACAAATCATCATCACTATGTTGTTCAGTATCTTCCTTCGCACCCTAGGAGATGTCTCTTAGGACTTTCAGGAATGATGGTTTCCCGCTAGGAAGGGGGAGTGAAGACATAGATGATGGAATGGAAACGCTAGAAATACCCATATTACTACTATTACTGTGCCAAGGAACTGTAGAGGATCTGGAATCAAATGAAACCTGGCTTGAAGTCAGATCGTCAGAGTCTTCCTGCTGAGATGACCGCGAGCCAGCCAACCAGTCCACAATGGCCGTATTGTCTAAAGTAACCCGCCCACCGGAGGAGATGGACAAGTCTGGCATGCTGATACTGCTACTATTACCAGCACCAGCAGGCACATGGCTGCTGCTACTAGTGGAACTGGGCACATGTCTTATGCCACAAATGCTGGTACTGGGTCTGGCACCAACAGATCCAACATTTGGACTGGAAGAGGACATGGCATGGGTGTTTTTTCCTCTACCCTGTCCTTTCACAACCTTTTTTTTACCATACATTTCACTGCTGTGCTGGAGTGCAGCAAGTTGAATCAAAACCCCGGGGATGAGCCCCTTCTAAAAGCGTATTCACACACTGGCTTGGCAAATGGCAATGAATGAGAATTTCTATCAGCCACTGTGCACTGACTCAGGGAATGCTGGGCATTGTAGTACTACAAAGGCTGCCTCAGCTGTCTGTATTGCAAGTTGGATGCAACGGGGATGAGCCCCTTCTAAAAGCGTATTCACACACTGGCTTGGCAAATGGCAATGAATGAGAATTTCTATCAGCCGCGGTGCACTCAGGGAATGCTGGGCGTTGTAGTACTACAAAGGTTGCCTGTATTGCAAGTTGGATTGTTATGTTAACCCATGCAACGGGGATGAGCCCCTTCTAAAAGCTTATTCACACACTGGCTTGGCCAATGGCAATGAATGAGAATTTCTATCAACAATGCCGCAGTGCACTCAGAGAATGCTGGGCGTTGTAGTACTACAAAAGCTGCCTGTATTGCAAGTTGGATTGTTATGTTAACCCATGCAATGGGGATGAGCCCCTTCTAAAAGCTTATTCACACACTGGCTTGGCAAATGGCAATGAATGAGAATTTCTATCAGCCGCGGTGCACTCAGGGAATGCTGGGCGTTGTAGTACTACAAAGGCTGCCTGTATTGCAAGTTGGATTGTAATGTTAACCCATGCAACGGGGATGAGCCCCCTAAAAGCTTATTCACACACTGGCTTGGCAAATGGCAATGAATGAGAATTTCTATCAGCCACGCCGCGGTGTACTCCGGGATTGCTGGGCATTGTAGTACTTCAAAGGCTGCCTCAGCAGCCTGTATTGCAAGTTGGATGCAATGGGGATGAGCCCCTTCTAAAAGCGTATTCACACACTGGCTTGGCAAATGGCAATGAATGAGAATTTCTATCAGCCACTGTGCACTGACTCAGGGAATGCTGGCCCTGGGCGTTTAGTACTACAAAGGCTGCCTCAGCTGCCTGTATTGCAAGTTGGATGCAACGGGGATGAGCCCCTTCTAAAAGCTTATTCACACACTGGCTTGGCAAATGGCAATGAATGAGAATTTCTATCAGCCGCGGTGCACTCAGGGAATGCTGGGCGTTGTAGTACTACAAAGGCTGCCTGTATTGCAAGTTGGATTGTTATGTTAACCCATGCAACGGGGATGAGCCCCTTCTAAAAGCTTATTCACACACTGGCTTGGCAAATGGCAATGAATGAGAATTTCTATCAGCCGCGGTGCACTCAGGGAATGCTGGGCGTTGTAGTACTACAAAGGCTGCCTGTATTGCAAGTTGGATTGTTATGTTAACTCATGCAGCGGGGATGAGCCCCTTCTAAAAGCTTATTCACACACTGGCTTGGCCAATGGCAATGAATGAGAATTTCTATCAACAACGCCGCGGTGCACTAAGGGAATGCTGGGCGTTGTAGTACTACAAAGGCTGCCTGTATCGCAAGTTGGATTGTTATATAACCCATGCAACGGGGATGAGCCCCTTCTAAAAGCGTATTCACACACTGGCTTGGCAAATGGCAATGAATGAGAATTTCTATCAGCCACTGTGCACTGACTCAGGGAATGCTGGCCCTGGGCGTTTAGTACTACAAAGGCTGCCTCAGCTGCCTGTATTGCAAGTTGGATGCAACGGGGATGAGCCCCTTCTAAAAGCTTATTTACACACTGGCTTGGCAAATGGCAATGAATGAGAATTTTTATCAGCCGCGGTGCACTCAGGGAATGCTGGGCGTTGTAGTACTACAAAGGCTGCCTGTATTGCAAGTTGGATTGTTATGTTAACCCATGCAGCGCGGATGAGCCCCTTCTAAAAGCTAATTCACACACTGGCTTGGCCAATGGCAATGAATGAGAATTTCTATCAACAACGCCGCGGTGCACTCAGGGAATGCTGGGTGTTGTAGTACTACAAAGGCTGCCTGTATCGCAAGTTGGATTGTTATATAACCCATGCAACGGGGATGAGCCCCTTCTAAAAGCGTATTCACACACTGGCTTGGCAAATGGCAATGAATGAGAATTTCTATCAGCCACTGTGCACTGACTCAGGGAATGCTGGCCCTAGGCGTTTAGTACTACAAAGGCTGCCTTAGCTGCCTGTATTGCAAGTTGGATGCAACGGGGATGAGCCCCTTCTAAAAGCTTATTCACACACTGGCTTGGAAAATGGCAATGAATGAGAATTTCTATCAGCCACGCCGCGGTGCACTCAGGGAATGCTGGGCGTTGTAGTACTACAAAGGCTGCCTGTATTGCAAGTTGGATTGTTATGTTAACGGGGATGAGCCCCTTCTAAAAGCTTATTCACACACTGGCTTAGCAAATGGCAATGAATGAGAATTTCTATCAGCCACGCCGCGGTGCACTCAGGGAATGCTGGGCGTTGTAGTACTACAAAGGCTGCCTGTATTGCAAGTTGGATTGTTATGTTAACGGGGATGAGCCCCCTTCTAAAAGCTTATTCACACACTGGCTTGGCAAGTGGCAATGAATGAGAATTTCTATCAGCCACTGTGCACTCAGGGAATGCTGGACGTTGTAGTACTACAAAGGCTGCCTGTATTGCAAGTTGGATTGTTATGTTAACTCATGCAGCGGGGATGAGCCCCTTCTAAAAGCTTATTCACACACTGGCTTGGCCAATGGCAATGAATGAGAATTTCTATCAACAACGCCGCGGTGCACTAAGGGAATGCTGGGCGTTGTAGTACTACAAAGGCTGCCTGTATCGCAAGTTGGATTGTTATATAACCCATGCAACGGGGATGAGCCCCTTCTAAAAGCGTATTCACACACTGGCTTGGCAAATGGCAATGAATGAGAATTTCTATCAGCCACTGTGCACTGACTCAGGGAATGCTGGCCCTGGGCGTTTAGTACTACAAAGGCTGCCTCAGCTGCCTGTATTGCAAGTTGGATGCAACGGGGATGAGCCCCTTCTAAAAGCTTATTTACACACTGGCTTGGCAAATGGCAATGAATGAGAATTTTTATCAGCCGCGGAGCACTCAGGGAATGCTGGGCGTTGTAGTACTACAAAGGCTGCCTGTATTGCAAGTTGGATTGTTATGTTAACCCATGCAGCGCGGATGAGCCCCTTCTAAAAGCTAATTCACACACTGGCTTGGCCAATGGCAATGAATGAGAATTTCTATCAACAACGCCGCGGTGCACTCAGGGAATGCTGGGTGTTGTAGTACTACAAAGGCTGCCTGTATCGCAAGTTGGATTGTTATATAACCCATGCAACGGGGATGAGCCCCTTCTAAAAGCGTATTCACACACTGGCTTGGCAAATGGCAATGAATGAGAATTTCTATCAGCCACTGTGCACTGACTCAGGGAATGCTGGCCCTAGGCGTTTAGTACTACAAAGGCTGCCTTAGCTGCCTGTATTGCAAGTTGGATGCAACGGGGATGAGCCCCTTCTAAAAGCTTATTCACACACTGGCTTGGAAAATGGCAATGAATGAGAATTTCTATCAGCCACGCCGCGGTGCACTCAGGGAATGCTGGGCGTTGTAGTACTACAAAGGCTGCCTGTATTGCAAGTTGGATTGTTATGTTAACGGGGATGAGCCCCTTCTAAAAGCTTATTCACACACTGGCTTAGCAAATGGCAATGAATGAGAATTTCTATCAGCCACGCCGCGGTGCACTCAGGGAATGCTGGGCGTTGTAGTACTACAAAGGCTGCCTGTATTGCAAGTTGGATTGTTATGTTAACGGGGATGAGCCCCCTTCTAAAAGCTTATTCACACACTGGCTTGGCAAGTGGCAATGAATGAGAATTTCTATCAGCCACTGTGCACTCAGGGAATGCTGGACGTTGTAGTACTACAAAGGCTGCCTGTATTGCAAGTTGGATTGTTATGTTAACTCATGCAGCGGGGATGAGCCCCTTCTAAAAGCTTATTCACACACTGGCTTGGCCAATGGCAATGAATGAGAATTTCTATCAACAACGCCGCGGTGCACTAAGGGAATGCTGGGCGTTGTAGTACTACAAAGGCTGCCTGTATCGCAAGTTGGATTGTTATATAACCCATGCAACGGGGATGAGCCCCTTCTAAAAGCGTATTCACACACTGGCTTGGCAAATGGCAATGAATGAGAATTTCTATCAGCCACTGTGCACTGACTCAGGGAATGCTGGCCCTGGGCGTTTAGTACTACAAAGGCTGCCTCAGCTGCCTGTATTGCAAGTTGGATGCAACGGGGATGAGCCCCTTCTAAAAGCTTATTTACACACTGGCTTGGCAAATGGCAATGAATGAGAATTTTTATCAGCCGCGGTGCACTCAGGGAATGCTGGGCGTTGTAGTACTACAAAGGCTGCCTGTATTGCAAGTTGGATTGTTATGTTAACTCATGCAGCGGGGATGAGCCCCTTCTAAAAGCTTATTCACACACTGGCTTGGCCAATGGCAATGAATGAGAATTTCTATCAACAACGCCGCGGTGCACTAAGGGAATGCTGGGCGTTGTAGTACTACAAAGGCTGCCTGTATCGCAAGTTGGATTGTTATATAACCCATGCAACGGGGATGAGCCCCTTCTAAAAGCGTATTCACACACTGGCTTGGCAAATGGCAATGAATGAGAATTTCTATCAGCCACTGTGCACTGACTCAGGGAATGCTGGCCCTGGGCGTTTAGTACTACAAAGGCTGCCTCAGCTGCCTGTATTGCAAGTTGGATGCAACGGGGATGAGCCCCTTCTAAAAGCTTATTTACACACTGGCTTGGCAAATGGCAATGAATGAGAATTTTTATCAGCCGCGGTGCACTCAGGGAATGCTGGGCGTTGTAGTACTACAAAGGCTGCCTGTATTGCAAGTTGGATTGTTATGTTAACCCATGCAGCGCGGATGAGCCCCTTCTAAAAGCTAATTCACACACTGGCTTGGCCAATGGCAATGAATGAGAATTTCTATCAACAACGCCGCGGTGCACTCAGGGAATGCTGGGTGTTGTAGTACTACAAAGGCTGCCTGTATCGCAAGTTGGATTGTTATATAACCCATGCAACGGGGATGAGCCCCTTCTAAAAGCGTATTCACACACTGGCTTGGCAAATGGCAATGAATGAGAATTTCTATCAGCCACTGTGCACTGACTCAGGGAATGCTGGCCCTAGGCGTTTAGTACTACAAAGGCTGCCTTAGCTGCCTGTATTGCAAGTTGGATGCAACGGGGATGAGCCCCTTCTAAAAGCTTATTCACACACTGGCTTGGAAAATGGCAATGAATGAGAATTTCTATCAGCCACGCCGCGGTGCACTCAGGGAATGCTGGGCGTTGTAGTACTACAAAGGCTGCCTGTATTGCAAGTTGGATTGTTATGTTAACGGGGATGAGCCCCTTCTAAAAGCTTATTCACACACTGGCTTAGCAAATGGCAATGAATGAGAATTTCTATCAGCCACGCCGCGGTGCACTCAGGGAATGCTGGGCGTTGTAGTACTACAAAGGCTGCCTGTATTGCAAGTTGGATTGTTATGTTAACGGGGATGAGCCCCCTTCTAAAAGCTTATTCACACACTGGCTTGGCAAGTGGCAATGAATGAGAATTTCTATCAGCCACTGTGCACTCAGGGAATGCTGGACGTTGTAGTACTACAAAGGCTGCCTGTATTGCAAGTTGGATTGTTATGTTAACCCATGCAATGGGGATGAGCCCCTTATAAAAGCTTATTCACACACTGGCTTGGCAAATGGCAATGAATGAGAATTTCTATCAGCCGCGGTGCACTCAGGGAATGCTGGGCGTTGTAGTACTACAAAGGCTGCCTGTATTGCAAGTTGGATTGTAATGTTAACCCATGCAACGGGGATGAGCCCCCTAAAAGCTTATTCACACACTGGCTTGGCAAATGGCAATGAATGAGAATTTCTATCAGCCACGCCGCGGTGTACTCCGGGATTGCTGGGCATTGTAGTACTTCAAAGGCTGCCTCAGCTGCCTGTATTGCAAGTTGGATGCAATGGGGATGAGCCCCTTCTAAAAGCGTATTCACACACTGGCTTGGCAAATGGCAATGAATGAGAATTTCTATCAGCCACTGTGCACTGACTCAGGGAATGCTGGCCCTGGGCGTTTAGTACTACAAAGGCTGCCTCAGCTGCCTGTATTGCAAGTTGGATGCAACGGGGATGAGCCCCTTCTAAAAGCTTATTCACACACTGGCTTGGCAAATGGCAATGAATGAGAATTTCTATCAGCCGCGGTGCACTCAGGGAATGCTGGGCGTTGTAGTACTACAAAGGCTGCCTGTATTGCAAGTTGGATTGTTATGTTAACCCATGCAACGGGGATGAGCCCCTTCTAAAAGCTTATTCACACACTGGCTTGGCAAATGGCAATGAATGAGAATTTCTATCAGCCGCGGTGCACTCAGGGAATGCTGGGCGTTGTAGTACTACAAAGGCTGCCTGTATTGCAAGTTGGATTGTTATGTTAACTCATGCAGCGGGGATGAGCCCCTTCTAAAAGCTTATTCACACACTGGCTTGGCCAATGGCAATGAATGAGAATTTCTATCAACAACGCCGCGGTGCACTAAGGGAATGCTGGGCGTTGTAGTACTACAAAGGCTGCCTGTATCGCAAGTTGGATTGTTATATAACCCATGCAACGGGGATGAGCCCCTTCTAAAAGCGTATTCACACACTGGCTTGGCAAATGGCAATGAATGAGAATTTCTATCAGCCACTGTGCACTGACTCAGGGAATGCTGGCCCTGGGCGTTTAGTACTACAAAGGCTGCCTCAGCTGCCTGTATTGCAAGTTGGATGCAACGGGGATGAGCCCCTTCTAAAAGCTTATTTACACACTGGCTTGGCAAATGGCAATGAATGAGAATTTTTATCAGCCGCGGTGCACTCAGGGAATGCTGGGCGTTGTAGTACTACAAAGGCTGCCTGTATTGCAAGTTGGATTGTTATGTTAACCCATGCAGCGCGGATGAGCCCCTTCTAAAAGCTAATTCACACACTGGCTTGGCCAATGGCAATGAATGAGAATTTCTATCAACAACGCCGCGGTGCACTCAGGGAATGCTGGGTGTTGTAGTACTACAAAGGCTGCCTGTATCGCAAGTTGGATTGTTATATAACCCATGCAACGGGGATGAGCCCCTTCTAAAAGCGTATTCACACACTGGCTTGGCAAATGGCAATGAATGAGAATTTCTATCAGCCACTGTGCACTGACTCAGGGAATGCTGGCCCTAGGCGTTTAGTACTACAAAGGCTGCCTTAGCTGCCTGTATTGCAAGTTGGATGCAACGGGGATGAGCCCCTTCTAAAAGCTTATTCACACACTGGCTTGGAAAATGGCAATGAATGAGAATTTCTATCAGCCACGCCGCGGTGCACTCAGGGAATGCTGGGCGTTGTAGTACTACAAAGGCTGCCTGTATTGCAAGTTGGATTGTTATGTTAACGGGGATGAGCCCCTTCTAAAAGCTTATTCACACACTGGCTTAGCAAATGGCAATGAATGAGAATTTCTATCAGCCACGCCGCGGTGCACTCAGGGAATGCTGGGCGTTGTAGTACTACAAAGGCTGCCTGTATTGCAAGTTGGATTGTTATATTAACGGGGATGAGCCCCCTTCTAAAAGCTTATTCACACACTGGCTTGGCAAGTGGCAATGAATGAGAATTTCTATCAGCCACTGTGCACTCAGGGAATGCTGGACGTTGTAGTACTACAAAGGCTGCCTGTATTGCAAGTTGGATTGTTATGTTAACCCATGCAATGGGGATGAGCCCCTTATAAAAGCTTATTCACACACTGGCTTGGCAAATGGAGAATTTGTATTGCAATTTGGATGTTGATTGTTGAGAGTAGAGTAGACTCCCACTGTAGTGGACGAGTCCCTTCGATTCCTGGCTTTTAGATTCCTAAAGCTTTCCCTAACTGCACAGAGATGCTATCCCTACAGATCCTGTCTGTAAAATGGCCGCTGAGCTCCGTGCATAGACTTTTATTGCAGGCTTGAGCCCGCCCCTATGCTGCCTCCCGATTGGCTGGGAGAGCAGTTTGCAAGGCATTATGGGGTAGCCTGATGTCAGGTGATATTGTGAAATCCTCCATTTTACATCTAACATGTGGCAGGCGCCAAAATGTAGCCGGGTTCGGTCAAAACGGGTTCAGCCGAACTCGGTGAAGTTCGTATTCGCTGCGAACCGAACTTTTCCCGATGTTCGGACTGAAACCGGGTTCGGTTGTCCCGGTTCCCTCATCTCTACTTTTGTGTTAAAAAAAAAAATGGATTAAAATGGAATTTCTGCAATAAAAAAGTGAAATTTGTAAATTTCAACTCCACTTTGCTTTAATTCCTATGAAACGTTTAAGGGGTTAAGAAACTTTCTAAATACTGTTTTGAATACTTTGAGGGGTACAGTTTTTTAAATGGGGTGATTTATGCGGGTTTCTAATGTATGGCTCACTCAATGCTACTTCAAAACTGAACTGGTCCCTAAAAAAATTGACATTTGACATTTTCTTGAAAATGTGAGAAGTTGCTCCTAAACTTATAATTCTTGTAACATCCTAGAATAATAAAAGGATGTCAAAAAACGATGCCAACATAAAGTAGACATATGGGAAATGTTAATTAGTAAATATTTTGTGTGGTATAACTCTATGTTATAAGCAGATACATTTAGATTTAGGAAATTGCTAATTTTTGCACATTTTCTCAAAATGTTGGTGTTTTTTTACAAATAAACACTGAATGTATCGACCATATGTTACTACTAACTTAAAGTAAAATGTGTCACGAGAAAACAATCTCAGAATTGCTTTGTCAGGAAGGTGTTTAAAACAGGATGTAATAGGATACCTATCCTGTTGCATCCTGTTGCCATTATGTTGCTTTTGTACTAAAAACAGGACCCGCCTGGAACTTGTAACATTTTTGTGCCCATTTGTGTCCAATTTTAATGCTAAATGTGTTAAAAAAAAAACATTACCTTTCAACAGAATGCAAAAATGTAGTGTGATCCTAGCCTTAAATAAAGTTTATGGAGCTACTATTGGCATCAGACATATTGCGGGCCCACATAATTTCCTTTTCATCTCCAGGTGGAGGGAGTTCCCCCTCTTCTCATGGCTAAGAAAATATAATTAATTTAATGATTCGTCATAACTATTAACAACTGGCAAAGGGACTTCATTGGTCCCAAAACGCGTTGCTCTTTGAGAGAAAATAAAATCCAACAAATATACATTGATCTGCTTAGCAAAATGTATAAACATGAACATGAGATTCTTTTTTTAAATTTTGATATAAGCTGTATACGCCCACTTCATGGCAAGCTCTTTTAACTCTGTTAGGTGCAGTATCTCATGGCAACCAATGCTGCCGCAACACAATACCAGCAGGGGAGTAACCCAGGATGCCAACAGCACCCATGCTGTCAGGCTATGCCACATTGGCACTGGGCCATGTTCCACACAGGGATATCACCTCAGCAACAAACACCACCACACTACACCACAACCAAGTAAACAGATCAAAAGAGCTCACCTAGCTATGTGGTCTCAGTGGACAGACTGACAGCAAGCAAGTAGAAACCCTTATACAGTCTCCTACTATTAAAACACCTGGGCCAAATAGGTGGAAGTGCTGGTACCATGGCCAGACAAAAAAATAATAGGACAAATATGCAAATATGCCAAACTGTAGAAAAACAGACATAGACTGCGCAAACAATTTGTATACATTGATCTATTGCTACTAAGCAAAATTTATAATCCAGAACATGAGGTTCTTTGTTAACAATTTGATCATATATATAACCCCACTTGTCACTTCACAGCGAGCTCTTTTAAGTGGGTCCCTACTCTATTAAGTGCAGTATTGCATGGCAACCAATACATAGTTACATAGGTTGAAAAAAGACATAGGTCCATCAGGTTCAACCTTTTTCAATAAATTATCCGTCACTCTTTGCTTTATTAATTATAACCCTCAATGCCATTCGTAAATCAATAAGCATCTGGCTCTTTTTAAAATTCTGACATAGTATCTGCCATCACTACCCCTTGGGGTAGGGCATTCCATAGTTTGACCACTCTAACTGTAAAGAACCCTTTTCTATATAGATGTCTGAAACGTCTTTCTTCCACACGCAATGGATGTCCCCTGGTCCTTTGTAGAGACCTTGGAAGGAACAAATCATGTGCTAGTTCTCTGTATTGACCACACATATATATGTAAAGGATCTGCCAGGCACAGCTTCTTTATCAACGCCCATAGGTAATCAGTCTGCACCTGCTTCTAGGTCTGTGAGACTGACTCCATCTTCCACCACTCAGGATGGCAGGCTTAGGAGTGGGAGAGCCTATTGCAGCCTGGCCAGACGGAGCTAGCTCCCACCCTCTGTCTATTTATACCTGCCTTTCCTGTTCCTCCTTGCTTGTGAATCTTCTCTGTTGGTTTCCTGGCCCTGCTGCAGCTTCTTGTACTATTTGTCCCTGCTTCGTATTGACCCTGGCTTGCTGACTACTCTCCTGCTCTGCGTTTGGTACCTCGTGCTCTCCTGGTTTGACTCGGCTTGTTCACTACTCTCCTGCTCTGCGTTTGGCACCTCGTACTATCCTGGTTTGACTCGGCTCGTTTACTACTCTTGTTGCTCACGGTGTTGCCGTGGGCAACTGCCCCGTTTCCCTTAGGTTCTGTGTTCCCTTGTCTGTTTGTCTGTCGTGCACTTATTGAGTGTAGGGACCGTTGCCCAGTTGTACCCCGTCGCCTAGAGCGGGTCGTTGCAAGTAGGCAGGGACTGAGTGGCGGGTAGATTAGGGCTCACTTAAACGAGCGGGATCGTGCTCGAGCGTGATGCCACTTATTACTCTGAAGTGTCAGCTGTAACATACAGCCGACACCGGCATCGTCTGGAGCGGGTTCACTCCATGAGCCTGTTCCATACTTCCCCTACCGGACTTTGGCGTATGGATACGTCAAATGTCGGGAAGGATTTAAATATTGGTTCAACATCAGCCGTCCTCCAATCCTGTGGTACTGATCCTGTTACAAGAGAGTCTAAAAAGATTAGATACAATGGTCTGTCCAATACTGAGTTCCTAAATACTCGTGGATGAATGACATCTGGGCCAGGGGATTTATCTATATTTAATTTGCTCAGATGCAGCCGTACATTCTCCTGTGTAAAGCAGGTAATATTGGGTGGGGAACCTTTATCACTTTCCCCCTGAATATCTGGTACTGGCAGCTCATCAGTGAACACAGAGGAAAAGTACATGTTTAATATCTCAGCCCTCCCTTTGTCCTCTACAATTATATTCCCATGGTCATCTTTAAGAGGTCCAATATTATCAGATTTGTTCTTTTTGACATTAATGTATTAATACCAACGCAACAATGGAGCTGCTGGTACCAGCACGCAACAGGTGTACAAAAAAACACAGAAAATATTCTGTACGATAAAGTCAAGCACTGAAGTCAGGATAGCAATATATATGTTTTGCTTCATTATCAAAATTCATGCAAAAATTACCTAAATTGTCTCCAAAGAAGAGAAAGTGAAGAAAGAAGAATATGATTCCCACAACCCACCCCAAAACATTCACTGACCAGTGAATATACCATATACAATACGATATGCAATTTGATACTCAAACATCATAATCACACAATGTGCTAAGTATATATAGGGCCTAGATACATAAATACGTATAACCCTAAAAAATGATATGTAATTTGAATAGCACATAATAAAACCACATAGATTACATGAACAATCATAACCATGTTAATTGCCAGGTAATGGACAATAAAGCCGTGAAGTAATTGCACAGATATCAGACCCATTGTGGTTCAAACAATATAAGGATATAAAGACAATAAGTATTGAACAAAATTATCAGATTGAATGGAATTCAACATTCAGTTTTAACTGGTATAATTGAGCATGTACCTTCAATGGGGGTATGCAAAAATGTTTAGATGTTGTGGCATCCTTATAGATGTGCGACCACCTCTAAAGGTGTCTTTTTGGATATGGCACCAAGATGTTAGCGGCAGATACTTTAAGTCCTGTAAATTGCAAGACTACAGGGAACAACTTTCCACTGTTAAAGGGGTTTTCTGAGTTATTTTGAAAAATTGGCCAGGGTAGGACGGATGCAAAAAAAAAAAAAAAGAGCCCTCGTTTCAGCGCCGCTACTTCCGTTCCCCCTCACTGCTGTGAATTGACATAGCTGCAACGAAAATGTGCTTGTATACCCAGATGATCGCTACAGCCAATCACTGGTCTTAGTGGGTAAACGGCTCAGGATTGCGGATGCCAGCATTGGCAGAATGTATTAATAGCACTGACTATGGGGGAAGGAAATGTTCTCAGAGAACGGCTGGAGATGAGAGCTCAGATTCATTAGAGACGTCACTAAGGGATCCTTAAAGCAGTTAAATCTGGCAATATGCAAATTAAGGCATTTTTTTTAACAAACCAACTCAATAAAAATGGATGTGCAAATTTTAAGATTGGACTTTCAAAAGATGAGAGAAAGATTGGAAGGAGCTGAAAAAAGAGTGGGAGATTTGGAGGACAACACTTACCGCATGAGTGAAGAGATGGTGTATGGTCCAAGGAGTGTATCAGATCACAGACTTCTTATTGTTGAAATTCAAACGGTACTCCCTACTGGACTAAAGTTTTTTAGACTGAATCTTTATTGGCTAAAATTGATTGATAGTCAAAACTCCCTTAGACTCCATGTGTCATGCCCATGGCTGCGGGCTGTCAGGCTCACTCACCTCCTGACGCCCGCAGCCATGGATCTGCGAGCGCTGGCCCCAGTCTCCTCCTCAGGAGATGCCAGCGCTCACTTCCGCTCACCTTGGCCGGGTCCCGTAATAATTATGTGTTAATGAACTGCTATTTGGACCCACTGCAGGGCTCAGAAGGGAAGGAGCGCCATTTGGATTTTGGAGCGCAGATTTTATAGCATCGTAGTTTTATAGGTTGAGTAGTAAAAACGCGGTGATATCAAATATGTGTACTTTTTTTAACGTTTTAATTTTTTCCTATAACAAAAGACTTATTATAGGGAAAAAAGCAGTTGTTTTTTTTTAACGTATAACTTTTATTTTGACACTATAAAACATTTTTTTTTAACTTTTTTTTACTTGTTCCACTTTTTTTTGGACCAGCAGCACTGATCGGTGGTAGAAAACATTACACTACCTATGTAGTATTGTATTCCAACTGCCTGTGACAGTAAGCCTATGTGGACCAGCCAGAGGCTGGTCCCTATAGGCTACTGTACATGGCAGACCCAGGGGCCGTTGGCGCTGCCAATGTGCTACAAACCCCCTAAATGCGGCGATCGCAATCGATTGCCGCATTTAAGGGGTTAATTGACTAAATCAGCGCTGATGAACCGCTGACAGCTGGCCTCCCGATTCCCAAAGCACACCGTCACTGACAGTGTGCATCGGGAACGACTCAATGACTTCCTGTCACCAACCATCGGCAAACCCAGCGATTTCATCAGTGTGCACCAGGAACCACGCAGTAACTGTACGTCGTGGTGCACGAAGTAATCTCCTGCCACAATGCACAGATGCATCCTGGTGCGCCTAGGGGTTAAAAAATAAATAAATAAATACTAATAATAATGTGATATATTCCTTTTAATACAATCTACAAATGTGGCCTTTCTTCCTTCCTTTCCTGTTATGTCAACATATCCTGTGGCGCAAGATTTTGCGATACTCTGTCACAAGATGTATATTCTATATGTCTAGTCTATTCTATTCTATATGTATACATGTGTGGCCACCCAGTGGTTGGGATGTGGTCCTTAACGACAATCAAGAAAAGGCAAGTGTGGAAACATCTGTATGTTAACACATCAAGTGCATTGTATGTTTGTGAATGTGTGTGTGTATTAGGTTGGTGTGAGACACTTGTAAACATGAACAACTTTCCTAAATTTATTAATGCATTCCAAGATATTTGCTAAAATATTTTATGAAGTGATGTTTAGATCTGTGAAGCAAATGTGGCATGAAGATGGAAAATAATACTTTACTGAATAATTCATTTAGTGCTTTATATTTTACAAGGTAGTCACTTCAGTAATTGTCTATCAGTAAGTTTGATGTTTGTGTGCTACTTTATAGCAGTATATTTTTCCTCACGTGCATTTTCAGCATAACAGTATATTGATCTTAGTCATCTCTCAAAGTGCAACATCCGATAAATAAAATATGCTCTTGCTTTGTGTCAGTTCGGAAAACCAATTTTACAGATTTAAACATTTCTCTATGTCAACACAGGTTTAGAATGTAAACTAAAATACTAGTAAATCAAATGGAAGCAATCAAGACACATTTGAAGTATTTGTCATGTGTGAAATATACAGCACATTAGGAACACGTTCTAAAATATTTTGGCCAACCAAATTTCCTGAAGTGCAAATGTTTTAAATAAATGTCAACACTGGAAAAATTCTCTGAGTATAAAACTTTGCCTTATGTATAACTTCTGAAATCAAGCAGACGGATGTATTATGATACTATACGGCTTCAAGTTGTAAGGACACGTAATAGATCACCCTTATATGTGAATGGGGCCATACTGTACCCCCATATGTCTCCTATGGAATTTGACCAAAAAATGTGCCGCACTCCATTAAGGAAGTAATCTCCCATGGAAGCTTCAAGGTGAAAATATGTCCATAATTTTGTGCTGTATTGAGCACCATATGGTAAAACATGGGGCAAAAAAATTTGTATCCATGAAATATATTTAAATAAGATATGTATGATGGGTGTGTTGGAAAAATCTATCATTTAGCATGTATGTTAAGAAAACAAAAATAACAGTAAAAAATGAGTGTCCGAATGAATAAATGTTCAGTGTCTATCCCGACAGTTATCTCGCTCTTCAGCCCCTCATGTCTTCGTCTTGAACTCAAATCTCAATTCTGACCTTATTTGATCAAATCAATTATGATCAGAATTGCGCTTTTATTCACATTGAGTAAGCCGACTGTGAGCTTTGCTGTTGGGATAGACACTTGAAAGCTTCAAGCACCTTATATTGTATTGTAATGCATGCAAGCTGCACAAGTGAAACAGTACAACATTTTTGCATAAAACCGATTTCAAAAATGTATTATTCACATATTACATGTGAAAAAAAAATATATATATATATTTATTTCTTTATTTTTGCAAAGGTGTCCATAGGCAAGTGTAGATTAAAACTTTAAGAAATTCCACCGTTTATAAATAAAAGTAATCAGTAATAGCACAAGATAAGTAATGCAATGAAGTACATAACATATCTCCGAGTATGAAGGAGTATGAAGAAGAGGAAATCGTACAGTATGTAGCAAATAAATAACCCATTACGTAATGCAGAGGTGTAGCTAGGTTCTCCAGCCCCCGGGGCAAAGATTCAGTTTGGTGCCCCCCCCAACCTCTTTCCCGACATCTCCTTCCCCCTCACCATTTTGGTTTTCTCCATCAATCAATGACATGTCATTTATTTTCCATATTTTCTTTATGTAACTCGAGCATAAAAAGATTTATACATTTACAAGCAATATAGTTCTTTACACAACACCAGAACCAAGCTCATTACATATATACAGCACCGGAACCAAGCTCATTACATAAATACAGCACCAGAACAAAGGTCAGTACATAAATGCAGCATAAGAACCAAGCTCAGTACATAAATACAGCTCCAGTACCAAGCTCTGTACATATATACAGCACCAGTACAAAGCTCATTACATATATACGGCACCAGAACACAGCTCATTACATATATACATTACTAGAACCAAGCTCAGTACATAAATACAGCTCCATAACCAAGCTCAGTACATAAATACAGCACCAGAACAAACCTCAGTACATATATACAGTACTACAACCAAGCTCCGTATATATAAACAACACCAGCACAAATACAGCTCAATTTAGTGCATCCCCTGCCGTATAGGTTTGCACTAAATTGTTTCCAGCTCCCAGCATGGCCCGAACAATGGTAAGGATATGCTGGGGGTTGCTGTTTCACAAAAAAAATAATCATATCATAATCATACCACCCATCAACTCGCTGCAGATCATACAGTGACTACAGTACTGATTAGAGGCAGAATAAACTTTTACATTAAGTGACCCACCGGTGACGTTTTAGATTCTAGTTATTTTTCTCCATCCGGTCCAGACCTCTATGATGACTTCTCCCGGTCACAGCCCATTTCTGCAATTTGCCGCTCAGATATCTTCAGCTTCTCACTTTTCAAACATTTCTACACCTATAAACAAAGATAAAGTTCTCATTATACCACACACTACACCCCTAAATATAATAGCGCCATACACTGCACCTTTAATTATAATAGCACCATACACTGTGTCCCACACACACACACCGTGCCCCCTGTAGATAGTGCCTGCCCTAGACCCCCTTGTTGATAGTGCCCCCCATAGAGCCCCCTGTAAATAGTGCACCCGATATAGCCCACCCCTGTATATAGTGTCCCACATATCTCCCCCTATAGTGCTCCACAGATAGACCACCCCTGTATATAGCCCCCTGTAGATATAGCCCATCCCTGTATATAGTGCTCCACATATAGCCCACCCCTGTATATAGTGCTCCACAGATAGCCCACCCCTGTATATAGCCCCCATGTAGATATAGCCCACCCCTGTATATAGTGATCCACATATAGCCAACCCCTGTATGTAGTGCTCCACATATAGCCCACCCCAGTATATAGCCCCCTTGTAGATAGAGCCCCCGCTTAGATAAAGCCCCCCCATAGATAAAGCCCCCCATAGATAAAGAACCCCTGTAGACAAAGCCACCCCCCGTAGATAAAGCCACCCCCCGTTGATGATGCCACACACTTTTTTATTAGGATATAAAAACTATACAAACTCACCTTAATCCCGCTCACGCTCCGTCCGGCGGCAATGGAGACCTGCTCTCTTCTGCACAGGTCTCCTGGGGTTGAACAACGCAAGCAGCGTGATGATGTGATCACGCCGCTTGCGTCTATGAAAGGCGCTGATTGGCAGGGCAAAATTACTTTCCCTAACAATCAGCTCCTTCATTCGTAGAAAGGCGCTGAATGGCCAGGCACGGAACGTACCCGGCCATTCATTGCTTCTAATTGTACCTGTGTTCTATAGATGCATGTACAATTATAGTGCAGGATGGGGTGGCAGCGGCTGTTTTCACCGACCCTCACAGAGGCAGCAGGCCACCGTCATGAACGGTGCGGCCCTGGCGCCCCCCTCTAAGTTGCACCCGGGCCACATGCCCCGCCTATGCCCCTGACATAATGCATAGATGCGCTGGAGAGGCTTTCCATTCTGGCACATACAGGGGAATCTCAAGGAGGGAACCCCTCTCTATGATGTCTATATGCCCTAATAGGGCGTATAGACAGGGCATATGGACAGGGGTTATCATGATGGATCTAATTATTGATTATAACAGGCAACAGGAATTTAAGGACTGTGCATATATCGTATTCTAATAAGTCTAGAAGTTTATCAGAGCCATGCCATAAGAATATAGTTGGTGTACAAAGCTGTCTGCTTATACAAGTGATAAGCTTTCTGCGAAACAGGCAGGTGTGTTGACAATTGAATGTATAGTCCACATGCCTTTAACCCAGGGGTGGGCAAACTTTTTGACTCGCGGGCCACAATGGGTTCTAAAATTTGACAGAGGGGCCGGGCCAGGAGCATTTGGAGGGAGTGTTTGGGCCGGATATACTAAAGCATTAAATGTAGTGTGTGCAAACCTCATAGCACAGTAAGAACACTACAACCCAATTTATTAACTGTCTTTCAAATGTGAAAAATAGCCCTTATCAGTTAATAAATTTGTCTCAAGGAATATGCAAGATATGGCATTTACATACTATTTCGCAGATACTGGGAGAAGGAAATGTAAATAGATTAAAATAACATACGCACTGTGATTTATCAAGAAAAAAGTTCTGTTGACTCTGTAAATTAGCTGCCAACCTCTGAGCAGTAGCCGCCCGTTCTTGTGTTGACTGCTTGCTAGCATAGTTTGCATGCTTCGTGGCAAAGTGACGGCTGATATTGTACTCTTTGAAAACCGAAGGGCTTAATGGTGACGTGAAACGAAGTGAAAATTAAAGTGAAATAAAGAGAAATACGCGCCACATTAACCCCTTAATGACCGGGCCATTTTGCACGTTAATGACCAAGGATTATTTTTTGTTTTTCCACGGTCGCATTCCAAGAGTCGTAACTCTTTTTTTATTCCGTCGACATAGCCGTATAAGGGCTTGTTTTTTCCGGGACGAGTTGTATTTTGTAATTGTACCATTTTTAGATGCTTATAATATATTGATTAACTTTTATTAACTTTATTTTAGGAGAGAATTGAAAATAAGCAGCTATTCCAGCATTAATTTTCACGTTATAAATTTACGCCGTTTACTATGCAGCATAAATAACATGTTAACTTTATTCTATGGGTCGGCACGATTACAGGGATACCAAATGTGTAAAGGTTTTATATGTTTTTTCTACGTTTGCACAATAAAAACCCTTTTAGAAAAAAATTACTTGTTTTTGCATCGCCGCGTTCCAAGAGGCGTAATTTTTTTATTTTTCCGTCGATGTGGCCGTACGTGGGATTGATTTTTGCGGGACAATGTGTAGTTTTCATTAGTACTATTTTGGGGTACATAGGACTTATAGATGAACTTTTATTTTATTTTTTATGGGGGGAATGGGAGAAAAGAGAGAATTTTGCCGTTGTTTTTTGCGTTTTCTTTGGACGCCGTTCATCCGGCGGTTTAATTAATGTGTTCATTTTATTGGTCAAGTTGTTACGATCGCGGGGATACCATATATGTGTATGTGTGATTTGTTTTGACCGTTTTATTAAATAAAACCACTTTTTGGGGCAAAAAAGTAGTTTTATTTGACTTTGACTGTAATTTTTTTTATTTTTTTTTTCACAAACTTTATTTAACGGTTTTACTTTTTTTTTTTTAGTCCCACCAGGGGACTTCACTATGCGATATGCCGATCGCATATATAATGCTTTGGTATACTTCGTATACCAAAGCATTATTGCCTGTCAGTGTAAAACTGACAGGCAACCTGTTAGGTCATGCCTCTGGCATCGCCTAACAGGCAGATGCTGAAGACAGACCTGGGGGTCTTTGTTAGACCCCCGGCTGTCATGGAAACCCGACGGCGACCCGCGATTTGTTTGCGGGGGCGCCGATCGGGAGACAGAGGGAGTTCCCCCCTCTGTCAAACACATTAAATGCCGCTGTCACTGTTGACAGCGGCATTTAATGGGTTAAACTGCCGGAATCGGCGCGTGCTTCGATTCCGGCAGTTGCAGCAGGAGCCAGGCTGTGTATAACAGCCGTGCTCCTGCCGCTGATCGCGTGGGTACAGTCTCAGTACCCGCGCCATCACAGGACGGATATATCCGTCCTCCTGCGCGAACTAGCAGCTGCTGAGGACGGATATATCTTGGACAAGTTCGGCGGGCCGGATTAAAAAGCCTAACGGGCCGTATGTGGCCCGCGGGCCGTAGTTTGCCCATGTCTGCTTTAACCCCTTCCCGCTGCAGTCACTTTTGACCATCCTGACAGAGCCTTATTTTCGAATCTGACATATCTCACTGTATGTGGGAATAACTTTGGAATGCTTTTACCTATCGAAGCGATACTGAGATTTTTTTCTCGTGACACATTGGACTTTATGTTACTGGTAAAAATCTGATCGATGCATTCAGTATTTAATTGTGATAAATACCAAAATTTAGCGAAAAATTGCAAACATTAGCAATTTTAAACATTTAAATATATCTGCTTGTAAGACAGATAGTTATACCACACAAAGTAGTTGCTAATAAAAATCTCCCATATGTCTACTTTAGATTGGCATCGTTACAGGGCTTAGAACTTTAGTAGAAATTACTCACATTTTCAAGAAAATTTCAAAAGGCTATTTTTACAGGGACCAGTTCAGATTTGAAGTGACGTTGGTGGCTTTATATTTCAGAAAGTCCCCATAAATTACCCCATTTTAAAATATATTCAAAACAGCATTTACAAAGATTCCTAACCCTATAGGCGTTTCACAAGAATTAAAGAAAGTAGAGGTGAAATTTACAAATTTCTTTTTATTTCATATTTAATCCATTTTATTCTGCAACACAGAAGGTTTTACCATAGAAATGCAACTCAATATTTATTGCCCAGATTCTGCAGTTTTTAGAAATATCCCACATGTGGCCCTAGTGTGCTAATTGACTGAAGCACAGGCCTCAGAAGCAAAAGAGTACCTAGTGGATTTTGGGGCCTTCTTTTTATTAGATTATATTTTAGGCACCATGTCAAGTTTGAAGAGGTCTTGTGATAACAAAACAAAGGATATACCAAAAAAAAGACCCCATTTTGGAATCTACACCCCACAAGGAATTTATCTATTGGTGTAGGGAGCATTTTGACCTCATAGGTGTTTCATAGAGTTTTTTAGATTTTAAGCATGAAAATTAAAAATGTATATTTTTTGAGATGTAGATTTAGCAAAAAAAAAATCAACAATTTCCACAAGGAATAAAAAAGAAAAAGCCCCCCAACTTTTGTAAAGCAACTTCTTCATAGTACCTAAATGCCCCATATGTGGTCATAAACTGCTCTTTGGAAACATGGCAAGGCTAAAACCTCATGCACACGACCGTAGCCATGTACACGGCCGTGATTTTCGGGTCGGCCGGCATGCACATGGCCGCGCGCATTATTTCCTATGAGCCTGGACCGCAGAACACAGCCGTAATAAGACATGTCCGTTCTTTCTGTGATCCAGGCTCCTGTGCCATGCACGGACCGTGGAAACCACGGTCGTGTACATGGGCCCATAGGAATGAATGGGGCCGTGGATTTTTGGGGGAATTGCGGCCGCAAAAGCACGTTCGTGTGCACGTGGCCTTAGAAGGGAAGGCGTGCCATTTTGCTTTTGGAGCACAGACTTTGTTGGATTGGTTTCTCTGCACCATGTCCCATTTGCAAAGCCCCTAAGGTACCAGTACAGTGGGAAATTCTCAAAAGTGATGCCATTTGGGAAAACTACACTCTTTGAGGAATTCATCCATGAGTGTAGTGAGTATTTTGACCCCACAGGTGTTTCATGGATTTTATTAGAATTGGGCTGTGAAAATTTTTTTTTTTCCAAGAAGACGTAGCTTTAGCTTCAAATTTTTCATTTTCTCAACAAAATAAGAAAAGCAAAAACACCCCAACATTTGTAAAGCAATTTCTCCAAAGTGCAGCAATACGCAATATGTGGTCATAAACTGCTGTTTGGGTACATAGTAGGGCTCAGAAGAGAAGTGGTGACATTTGGCTTTTGGAGCACAGATTTTGCTAGATTGGTTTCTTGGCACCATGTCGCTTTTAGGACCAAAACAGTGTAAACCCCCCCCCCCCCTAGAAGTGACTCCATTTGGGAAACTATACCCCTTGAGGAATTTATCTAGGGGTGTAGTGAGCATTTTGACCCCACAGGTGTTTCATACATTTTATTAAAATTGGTCAGTGAAATTCAAAAAAAATTTTTTTTCCAAGAAGACATAGCTTTAGCTTAAAATTTTTCATTTTCTCAACAAATTAAAAAAACAAAACGCACCACAACATTTGTAAAGCAATTTCTCCCGAGTACGGCAATATCCCATATGTGGTCATAAACTGCTGTTTGGACACACGGCAGGGTTCAGAAGAGAAGGAGCGCCATTTGGCTGTAGGAGTGCAGATTTTGCTGGATTGGTTTCTGGGCGCTATGTCGCATTTGCAAAGGTCCCTGTGGGACCAAAACGGTAAAAACCACCCAGAAGTGACCTCATTTTGGAAAATACACCCCTCAAGGTATTCACCGAGGGGTGTAGTGAGCATGTTAACTCTGCAGGTGTTTTCCGGAAATTAGTGTGCACTCGATGTTGCAGAGTGAAAATGGCAATTTTTCAATAGATATGCCAATATGTGGTGCCCTGCTTCTGCCACCATGAAAAGACAGCTCTCTAATTATTATGCTGTGTATCCCGGTTTTAGAAACTCCCTACGTGTGGCCATAATCTTTTGCCTGGTCATTCGACAGGGCTCAGGAGTAAAAGAGTACCATGTGAAATTGAGGCCTAATTTGGCAATTTAGGCCCCATGCACACGACCGCAAATACGGTTTGTATTGCATCCGTATTTGATCCGTATGTACGGATCCGTAAAAAAAAGAGGGAGGCTGCAAATTATGTCACCAACATATTGCATAGCAATGCTTTCGTAAATACGGATGGTTTACGGATGCACAATAGTAGCAGCGTGGGAGAATCCGTGCCATAATTACGGACAAGTATAGGACAGGTTCTATAATTTTTTCTGCACGGATACCCATCAGTAAAAATACTGAAATGTGCCCGTAGCCAAAATAAATAAATGAGTTCGTAATCACGGATGACATATACGGTCGTGTGCATGGGGTTTTAATAAGTATTGGCTCACAATTGCAAGGCTCTAATGGGAAATAATAATAGAAACCCCTTAGAAGTGACCCCATTTTGGAAACGACACCCCTCAAGGCATTTATTAAGTGAGCATTTTGACCTCACTGGTCTTTTACATAAATGATTGCGCTGCGGATGGTGCAAAGTAAAAATATATATTTTTTCATAGATAGGCCATTTCAGTTGCAACTATGTCATGCCCAGCTTGTGTCACTGGAGGGATGCACCCCAAAAGTTGTTAAAAGGGTTCTCCCAAGTATGGCAATGCCATATATGTGGATGTAAACTGCTGTTTGGGCGGAGTGTAAGGCTATGTTCACACGCTTAGCAAAAAACATCTGAAAATTTGGAGCTGTTTTCAAGGGAAAATATCTCCTGATTTTCAGTATTTTTTTTGATCAAACTCGCGTTTTTCGCGACGTTTTTTTACAGCCGTTTTTGGAGCTGTTTTTCTATTGAGTCAAAGAAAAATGGCTCCAAATACGGCTCAAGAAGTGACATGCACTTCTTTTTGCCAGACTATTTTTACGCTGAAGTTTTTAAAAACGGCCGTGTAAAAAAAAGCCCAATCAGAACAGAACACCAATTTTCCCATTGAAATCAATGGACAGATGTTTGGAGGCGTTCTGCTTCCAATCTTTCGGACATTTTTCTGCCG
Source organism: Rhinoderma darwinii (assembly GCF_050947455.1). NCBI lineage: Eukaryota > Metazoa > Chordata > Amphibia > Anura > Rhinodermatidae > Rhinoderma > Rhinoderma darwinii. Next base: position 76,810,836 of record NC_134692.1, on the reverse strand, counting down.
TTTACGGCCTGAAAAACGGACGAAGATGAGCCGTGTGACTATACCTTAAGAGTGACGCGTAGATTTTATTAGTAGTAGTTTTGTTTGAAGTTTTACTGGTATTTCAGTTTATAACATGGGGGTATATGTAATCTGGGCAGAGTACATCAGGGCATAATAAGAGGGTATAATAATGGGGTAAAAATATCAATAAAAAAGTCCATAGATTCGTGTAAGGGTATGTTCACATGCTTAACAAAAAACGTCTGAAAATACGGAGCTCCTGATTTTCAGACGTTTTTTGAGCAACTCGCGTTTTTTGCTGCCTTTTTCGTGGCGTTTTCGCAGCGTTTTTACGGACGTTTTTTGAGCTGTTTTCAATAAAGTCTATGAAAAACGGCTCCAAAAACGTCCCAAGAAGTGTCCTGCACTTCTTTTGACGAGCCGTCATTTTACGCGCCGTATTTTGACAGCGACGCATTCAAATTACACCTCGTCTGAACAGAACATTGTAAAACCCATTGCAAGCAATGGGCAGATGTTTGCAGACGTAATGGAGCCGTCTTTTCAAACGTAATTCGAGGTGTAAAACGCCTGAATTATGTCTGAAAATAGGTTGTGTGAACATACCCTTACGCTGTGAAGCAATCCTTTATGCACAGGCCAGTGTCACACTGATAAATGGTTTACTTTCTTATCCCCCTTTTGGTCCACACTCCGCACCTTTGCAGTTTGGGGAATTTTGTTGGGAAAGTGTTGTCCTGGTATAATACGGGCACCCTCGATTCTAGCAGATGTAGATCTTAGATGTAGTAGTATCAGGACTGTTTTTTGTGGCACGAGCTGTAGTTTTTTTTGGTACCATTTTGGGGTGCATGCGACTTTTTGATCACTTTTTATCCTATGTTTTGGGAGGCAAGTTTACCAAAAAACAGCAACTCTGGCTGTTTTTTTTATACAGCGTTCACTATACATTATAAATAACATGTTAACTTTATTCTATGGGTCAGTACTATTCCGGCAATACCAAATTTATAGCACTTTTTTATATTTACAACTTTTTGCACAATAAAATGACTTTTGTAAAAATAATGTGTTTTTTTGTCGCCATGTTCTGAGAACCATAACATTTTCGTTTTTTCGTCGACTAAGCTTTATGAGGGCTTGTTTATTTGGAGACAAGCTATAGTCTTTTTGGTTACCATTTTTTGGAAAGAAGCGACTTTTTGATCACTTTTATTCCGATTTTTGGAAGGCAAAGTGACCAAAAAACAGCAATTCTGGAATTGATTTTTAGGGTTTGTTTTTTTTTGGCCCTTCACCGTGCAGGATAAATAACATAATATTTTTATTTTTCGGGCCATTATGGACGCGGCGATACCAAATATGTATTGTTTAAAAATAAAAATCAATAATAAAGGACTTGATAAATGAAAACGGGTGATTGTGTTTTATTTTATTACTAGAAACGTTTTATTTTTTACAACTTTTTTACCTTTTTTTTATTCCCACCAGGACTTGATGGTCCAATTGTCTTATTTATGTTCTAATACATTGCACTACCCTATGTAGTGCAATGTATTAGAACTGTCAGTCGTTCACTGACAGCAAGCCGATGCAGGTGGGGCCTAATCACATTCGTAATGGCAGACCAGGAGGCCATTATTAGTTCTCCTGTTTGCCACAGCAGCCGTTGGCAGCACTGCGATTGCATCAAAGGGCTGCTGATTGCTACAAACCCCTAAGATGCACGATCGCTTTCGATCACTGCATCTAAGGGGTTAATGGCAGGAATCGGAGCTAGCTCCGGTCCCTGCCGTTACAGCAGTTTGTCAGCTGTAACATACAGCTGACACCCGCCGCCAATGAAGCTGGCTCAGCTTCTGAGTCCGCGCCATCTTGCTGTCGGTACCGGAAGCCTTTTAGGCCCCACCTCCGATTGGGGCCTAGGAGGCTTCTGTACTAGGCAGACCGGAAGGCCAGTGTTAGGCCTCCGGCTTACTTTCCAGCCATAGGTACGCAGTGATTTTGTCGCTGGGATGAAGATTAGCTGCAAACACCTTAAATGCAGAGGTCGCTTTTGACCGCTGCGTTTAAGCGGATAATGGCGGGAATTGGCGCTAACTTTGGTCCCTGCCATTACAGCAGGGTGAAATAAGAGAAAAAAGACGGCGCCACCTTGTGTAGATCAGTAGATCGAGGTGAGAACACAGTGCAAAGAAATATGCTCACCAGAAAGACGGAGGTATTAAAGCGTATAATATCCACAGTGCTGCTGCCAGATCCGGGTCGGTATCCAAGATGGGACCGCTTGGGTAGAAACAATTGCAGGTAAAAGAAAATTGGATCTTTTTGGAGGCGCTGCTGTGTGGTCAGGCCTGATGAAGACGATTGTTCATCGTCGAAACGCGTAGCCACTGTCAATAAACTGAACTTATTAAATATCTCGGGACTTCGTTCCACATCATTTATACCACACAGCAGCGCCTCCAAAAAGGTCCAATTTTCTTTTACCTGCAATTGTTTCTATTACAGCAGGGTGTCAGCTGTTACATACAGCTGACACCCAGGATGATAGCACGGACTCAGCATCTGAGCCCGTGCCATCTATTTGTCATATGGATACTGCAATTTTCGGGAAGCACTGGCTTTCGATGACGTATCCATACAACAAATGTTGGGAAGGGGTAAAGTGATGCTATCAAGAGAGGAAATAGAGGAAGGTTCTCCTTGACCATTGGAAAATATTAAAGTTTTAAAGAATTTTCCTTGTTCCCAGAATAGATTTAAAAGAAAGAACAATGGGATGATTATTTGCTTACTGGTTGTTGGTGGAAGCTATCCTGGTCTATTGCATTTAATAGTGCTAAAAGCATGACAGTACTATTAGGGTATATTGACATGCAGCTAATTTGTTAGACATTTCTGGAATTGAAAATGATAAGAAAATCTTGAACAAATTCTCTTGTCTCACGGTGAAATTAAATGAAAGCTTTATTAAGAAAGAAAAGTTACAATGAAAAGAGAGAGAGAGTGCGAGAGAAATAAAAAAGACATGGCCCCGGAAATCCTCTCAAGAGTTGGACAGAAGACCTAAACATTGGCTTTAAGATTAACCATTTAAAGGTCTTTTCTGGCTAATTGCCATCAAGTAACTGCCTTACAAGTTATAGGCCACACAAGAAATGCGCACTAATAACATCATTCTATTTATGAGTTCATGTTGTCCAGAACATCAAATCAGTCTGCAGCAAACTCGAAAATATTATCTCAGTATGACCTCCACCGCTATCACCCTCTAAGGATGGATAACCAGCAGACATAATTGGCAAAGATTCCTTCTTTATCTTACTAAGACCTAATGACATTCCAGAGAAACAGAAGAAACATGTAAGATGTATACATATATGGCATAAGCCTATAATATTGGCAATTGATTATTAACAAAGTGGTAATGCAGCCAGTTTTTACCTTCCTGACAGAGCCTCATTTTTCAAATTTAACATGTCACTTTATGTCGTAATAACTTTAGAATGCTTCTACCTATTCAAGCGATTCTGAGATTCAAGACACATAGAACTTTATGTCAGGGGTAAAATTTGGTCGATAAATTCATTGCATATTTGTGATAAACACCAAGATTTTGAGAAAATTAGCAAAAATTAGCATTTTTCTAAATTGAAATGTATTTGCTTGTAAGACAGATAGTAATACCATACAAAATAGTCACTAATTAACATTTCCTATGTGTACTTATGTTTGCATCGTTTTTTGAACGTCCTTTTATTTTTCTAGGACGATGCAAGGCTTATATATTTAGCAGCAATTTCTCACATTTTCAAGAAAATTTCAAAAGGCTATTTTTATAGGGTCCAGTTCAGTTCTGAAGTGGCTTTGAGGGGCCTATATTTTGGGATATCCCCATAAATCACCCCATTTAAAAAAAATGCACCCCTCAATGTATTGAAAACAGCATTTAGAAAGTTTCTTAACCCTTTAGGTGTTTCCCAGGAATTGGAGCAAAGTGGAAATTAAATTTACAAATTAATATTTTTTTGTAGAAATTAAATTTTAATCCATTTTTCCTGTAACACAGCAAATGTTAACAGAAAAACACACCTCAGTATTTATTGCCCAGATTCTGCGGTTTTTAGAAATATCCCACATATGGGACTATTGTGCTAATGAACTGAAACACAGGCGCCACTAGTGAAGGTGCACCTAGTGGATTTTGGGGCCTTCTTTTTATTACAATATATTTTAGGCACCTTGTCTGGTTAGTAGAGGTTTTGTGGTGCCAAAACAAAGGAAACACCTAAAAAAAAGGCCCATTTTGGAAACTACACCCCACAAAGGATTAATTTAGGGGTGTAGTGAGCATTTTGTCCCCACAGGTGTTCCATAGATTTTATTAGAATTGGGCAGTGAAAATATATATTTTTTTTCCAAAAAGATGTTCCTTTAACTGAAGTTTTTTCATTTTCTCAACAAATAAAGGAGAAAAAGCACCCAACATTTGTAAAGCAACTTCTCTACAGTACGGAAATACCCCATATGTGGTCATAAACTGCAGTTTGGACACAGCAGGGCTCAAAAGGGAAGGGGCACCATTTGGCTTTTGGAGCACAGATTTTGCTGGATTGGTTTCTCAGCACCATATCGCTTTTGCAAAGCCGCTAAGGTACTAGTACGGCAAAAACTCCCAAAAAGTTACTCCATTAGGCAAACTACACCCCTTGATGAATTCATCCATGGGTGTAGTGAGCATTTTGACCCAACAGGTGTTTTATAGATTTTATTGTAATTGGACAGTGAATATGAAAAATGACATTTTTGTCCAATAAAATTTCAGCTAATTTTTTTTTTGCTTTCTTAACATATAAAGGAGAAAAATAACTACTACATTTGTAAAGCAACTTCTTCAGAGTAGGGAAATACCCCATATACGGTCATAAACTTCTGTTCAGACACATGGCGGGGCTCAGAGTGGAAGATGCGTAATTTGGCTTTTGGAGCGAAGATTGTGCTGGATTGGTTTCTCAGCACCAGTTCAATTCTGAAGTGGTCTTGAAAGGACCATAATTTACAAACACCCTTAAATTACCCTATTTTAAAAACTGCACCCATCAAAGTATTCAAAACAGCATTTAGAGAGTTTCTTAATTATATAGGGGTTTCACAGGAATTAAAGCAAAGAGGTGAACTTTACAAAGTCATTTTTTTTTTTTTGCAGAAATTCACTTTTAGGCCTTATTCACACGAACGTGTTTAACGTCCGTGATGCGCGAGTAAAAATCACGCACGTCGCACGGACCTATGTTAGTCAATGGGGCCGTTCAGACATTCCGTGATTTTCACGCACGACATGTCCTATACTTGGGCGTTTTTCGCGCATCACGCACCCATTGAAGTCAATGGGTGCGTGAAAATCACGCGCAGCACACAGAAGCACTTCCGTGTGTCGCGCATGATTCGCGCAACATTAGATCAAGAAATGAAGGGAAAAATAAAACCACTTCCTTCATTTCTTTTTCTAAACATCAAAACCGCGTGTCATAAGGATGGCATATGCGTGAAAATCACGCAGCCACGCAGCAAACACTTATGACACACGGAACTGCAAAGCGCAAAGAACGCAGCGTTTTTTGCATGCGCAAAACGCACATGTTCGTGTGAATAAGGCCTTAATCTATTTTTTTCTGTAACACAGAAGGTTTTACCAGAGAAATAAAATTAAAAATGTATTACCCAGAACCTGCAGTTTTTAGAAATATCCAACATGCGGCCCTAGGTTGCTAATGGACTGAAGCACAGGCCTCAGAAACAAAGGCGCACCTAGTGGATTTTGGGGACTTCTTTTTATTAGATTAGATTTTAGGCACCATGTCAGGTTTGAACAGGTCTTGTGGTACCAATACAAAGGAAACACCACAAAAAAATAACCATTTTGGAAACTACACCCCACAAGGAATTTATCTAGATATAGAGAAAGTGGCACTGCTGAGCAGGAGCTGTATGTCAGATCAAGGGCCTTCTATTTGGTTCAGAATACAACAGCCACTCAGCAGTGCATTTCTATCTTTCTCTTCTGTAATGAGGTCTGTGAAATCTGCCGATGTAGCTCCATCACCATGGACCAAACAGTGAACTAACCAATGCTGGGCTGGTGGGTGGGCACTTTCCTTCTGCTGTGAGGAAGCACTGCTCTTGAGTACAGAGGCGGCCATCCTTACCATGCTTCTCCCACTTGTCATCACTCTGAGTCTCTGATCATCAGCTGCTTATAGATAAGCTTGATCAAACACCAAAAGTGAATACGTTTCAGTCCTTAGCTATAACTACTAAGAAATTTGTGGATGGCAGCCAACCAGCCCACTGTGCACTAGCCCATATGGTATTTGCCAAAACTGCCAGAAGGCCAGTCCGGCCCTGGCCACAACTAATAAAATAAAACCTGCTTTCCCAAATCCTAGTATTTCCACACAGGTTTGGGACCTATCAGTACATTGAGAAGTCCTGTACATCTTCATCCTCCTCTGTCTTCTGCGCTTCACTGACTGTCAGCCTTGGTGTAACCGACTCAATTGTGGAGTCAGACTGTACGGTGGTGTCCAGTGGGGGATTTTTTTATTACCCACCTCCTGGTCACTTACTTGTCTCCCGCTGTGAACAACACTTGGATGCTGCTGACTGGTTCGTCTTGGCTGCCTGTCTCCTCGCTTTTTTTATCGGGTCTTTGACCTTTTTGCCGTGTGAGATGTGGATCCAGGTGTATTTTTCCTTTATCTTGATAGTGGTTAATGTCAGCAGGACTTGATATGATCCTCCTCATCTGTCAGACAGTGTGGCTTGTTCGTGTACTTCATCAGGCTGTACAAATCACTTTGTTCTGTGAACCTGTGGTGTGGTCCCTCGTAGGTGGATTAGTGGAGCATTATTATGACTGCCACAAACTCTCTGCATCTTAGTTCTCTTCCTCCGGCAGGTTGCTTGCCTGCAAGTGTGCTTGGATTTGTGACACTGCCTTCAGTTCATGACAAGCACATTGTATTAGCCTAGGCTGTGCCTGCCTGGTTACTCTATGCATCTCAGTGATGGAGTTGATCATTTTAATAAGTCTGTGGTTTAAGTTTGTTGTCACTTGATGGGGACCCAACCTTTGTTAATTTTTCAAATAAATGTTCATATGGTAATGACAACAGCATGCTCTATAAGAGTTGTTCTAAAGTGCATGCAATAAAAGTGGCATTCATTTCTAAGTCAGACCATTTTATAAAAATGTTTATCATAAACATACCTCTCTCCCACTTTACAGGGTATCTAGGAATGTTCAGCTAGTGGGTACATTGTATTTTATATTTGTGTTGTTACACTTTTAAATGGGATTTGTACCTTGATCTGAGCTGATTCCCATGATAGCCCATACGCACAGAAATATTTACAGATACTATATATTTTTATCTGAAAAGTGGCTAAAGCCATTTTTTTTTACCTTCCTTGAGAACACAATAACACACACTTATACACATTGCTAACTTAGAAAGCAGAATGAAAATAATTTGTATTACCTGGGAAGGTCTCTGAAAGGAAGGTTCATTGGTAAGGTCGGTGTCATGTCCGTGGCTGCAGGCCGTCAGTTTCACTCTCCCCCTGACGGAAGCAGCAATGGGTCGGCGAGCGTTGGCCCCAATCTCCTCCTCAGGAGACGCCAGCGCTCATTTCCACTCACCTCGGCCGTATCCCGTAGGGTACACGTGCACGTTCGTGCCCGCTCTTAAAGGGGCAGCGCGTGCACCGGACTTTGATGAACTATTAGCCCATGAGTTCCCTGGACTCATTGGTTCATTGGTAAGGTGAGATGAGTTCCCTGGACTCATTGGTTTTATTGGTAAGGTCTTTGTCATGTCCGTGGCTGCAGGCCGTCAGTTTCACTCTCCCCCTGACGGAAGCAGCCATGGGTCGGCGAGCGTTGGCCCCAATCTCCTCCTCAGGAGACGCCAGCACTCACTACCACTCACCTCAGCCGTATCCCGTAGGGTACACGTGCACGTTCGTGCCCGCTCTTAAAGGGGCAGCACGTGCACCGGACTTTGATGAACTATTAGCCCATGAGTTCCCTGGACAAATATAAAATACACGTGCACGTTCGTGCCCGCTCTTAAAGGGGCAGCGTGTGCACCGGATTTTGATGAACTATTAGCCCATGAGTTCCCTGGACTATAAGAGGGGTTCAGCCCCTTGATTCTATGCCTGAGCGTTGTTGTCGTACCCTAAGTTTGTCTATGCGATGGTCTCCTAGTGTGTTCCTTCTCCTGTTCCCGTTACCTGTATCCGTGCTATCCTGGTTGTGTGCCGTGCTGAGCCAGAGTCATGCTGTGCTGTATACCACACCTGTCCTGCTTCACCACGCCTGATGTCTGCCTGCTGCCTAGTCGCAGCCGAGCCTGCCTTGCTACTGTCCGAGCTGCCACAGGTACCCTATACGTACTATAGACTTTAACCTGCACCCTGTTGGCCAGCTGCCATACCGCCAAGGCGGTAAGGCCCAGGGGGTCCACAAACCCTATGTGACAGTACCCTCAGGCCATGGACCCCGCTTGTCGATTCAAGACCATGACGACGTCACAGGAGATGCGGGCGGATATGCTAGAACTTCGGTCTCGACAGGACCAGCTCCTCCAGGCGTTAAACATTCTCACACGTCGGCAGGAGGCACAAGCTGCCTTTCCTCCTACTACACCTCCTGGCAGTGTTGATCCTCAGACTTCACCTCCTGGCAGTGTTGACCCGCAATTTTCTTTGCCACTTCCTGACCGCTATGATGGAGATGCAGGTACCTGTCGTGGATTTTTGAACCAGTGCCAGATCCACTTCAGCCTGTATACTAGGACATTTTCGTCTGATGGCGCAAGGGTGGCTTTCATCATATCTCTCCTCACTGGCAAGGCCCTTGCATGGGCGAACCCTATCTGGGAGAGACAAGGACCAGAGACCTGTGACTTCCAGGGCTTCCTCCTGACTTTTCGCATGGTGTTTGAGGAGCCTGGACGGGTCTCACCTACAGCGGCTTCCTTGATTAATCTACGCCAAGGAGACACCTCCGTGAGCGAGTACGCCATTCACTTCCGCACCCTGGTGGGAGAACTGTTATGGAACAATGAGGCCCTCGTGGCTGCATTCTGGCATGGACTGTCTCCTAAAATTAAAGACGAACTTGCCGCTCGAGATCTGTCACCTACACTGGATGACCTCATCCTTCTGTCCGTCCGTATTGATATGCGGATCTGAGAACACCTCCAAGAGGTTCGTTGGGAGGGAGGTCTCCCTAGTCTTGCCCCTACTTTGCAACAACCCCTGCTGTACTCAGATGTCGATCCTCCTAAGAGTCTGTGATGATGGACCAGTGCAAACTATCCACCCAGGAGAGACAACGCAGACGCACTTCAGGACTCTGTCTATATTGCGGCCTCGGTGGCCATGTTGTGCGTCTGTGTCCCCAAAACTCCCAAAGCCTAGGGTTGCTAGGAGAAACCACCTTGGGTAAGAAAGGACTTCCGTCTAAATTGTCCATACCAGTGATCATAGTGTTTGCCGAGAGAACGCATCAGGTCTCTGCGTATCTGGACTCTGGATCCACTGCTAATTTCATCCGTAGAGACCTGGTGGATCTTCTTCAATTACCTACCACCCCCCTGGAGTGGCCGTTGACGGTTGCATCTGTAAATGGACTACCTCTGCCAGACCCAGTTATAGCTGTGACCAAGCCGCTGAGGCTCCAAGTCGGAGCTATTCACTCCGAACTTCTGTTGTTCTATGTCCTATCTAAAGCTGTTAACCCTGTGTTGCTGGGCCTGCTTTGGCTCCGACTTCATGCCCCAGTCCTGGACTGGAATTCTGGAGAGCTTCTCCAGTGGGGCCCTGAGTGTCAAAGTCGATGCGTGGTGCAGATTCGTTCATCTCAGCCTTCTCTGCCTTGGTCATTGGCAGGATTGCCGGGTCATTATGCTGCATTTTCGGAAAGCTTCAGGAAGAGGGAGGTGGAGACATTGCTTCCACACAGGGCGTATGACTGCCCTATTGAGCTGATTCCTGGTGCATCCCTTCCCCGTGGTAGGGTATATCCTCTCTCCTTGTCAGAGACTCTGTCCATGTCCGTCTATGTGAAAGAGAACTTGGAGAGGGGCTTCATGCAGAAGTCTTCCTCTCCAGCAGGAGCCGGGTTCTTCTTCGTCAAAAAGAAGGATGGTTCTCTTCTTCCTTGTATTGACTACCGGGGTCTCAACCAGATCATGGTGAAAAATGATATCCGTTGCCACTGATCTCAGAACTTTTTGATCGTATACATGGTGCCAAAATGTTTTCAAAACTAGACCTGCATGGGGCTTGCAACCTAATCCGGATTCGCCAGGGTGGCTTAACACCCGTGATGGATACTATGAGTATCCAGTAAAGCCCTTCGGTCTGAGTAATGCTCCCGCGGTCTTCCAGGAGTTCGTTAATGACATCTTCCGTGACCTCCTTTATGTTTGTGTTGTGGTCTATCTTGATGACAACTTGATTTTTTCTCCAGACCCTATGACGCATCAGAGACATGTCCGTCAAGTTTTGCTGCGGTTAAGGGAGAATCGTCTGTACACTAAGTTGGAGAAGTGCGCGTTTGAGAAAGATGCTCTACCCTTCCTGGGCTACATCGTCTCGAATTGAGGTCTCGAAATGGATCCTGAAAAGGTCAAGTCTGTCCTGGAATTTCCACGCCCTCAAGGCTTGACGGCCATAAAGCGCTTTCTAGGATTCGCCAATTTCTACAGACAGTTTATTCCAAAATTCTCCTCACTGACTTCTCCTATCTCTAACCTCACTAAGAAGGGCATGAACGCCAAGGTGTGGACTCCTGAGGCAGAGTCCGCATTCAATAGCCTCAAGAGTGCCTTCATGTCAGCCTCTATCCTCCATCATCCAGATGTTTCTCTGCAGTTCTTGTTGAAGGTGGACGCATCCTCTGTTGGTACTGGTGCACTCCTGTTCCAGAGAGGCTCCAAGGGCAAGTCAATGGTATGTGGATATTTTTCAAGGCTCTTCTCTTCTGCAGAACGCAACTACTCGATTGGGGATCGGGAGTTACTGGCCATAAAATTGCCTCTGGAGGAGTGGAGACATCTACTAGAGAGTACAGCTCATCCCATCCTGATTTTTACAGATCATAAGAACATTACCTATCTTCAGACGGCCCAATGGCTGAACCCTCGTCAGGCCAGGTGGTCACTGTTCTTTATCAGTTTCCAGTTTGAGCTCAATTATCGCCCGGCCGACAAGAATGTGAGCGCCGATGGGAGGACTTTTGTGCACCTGGCTGACCGTGGAAGAATCCTCCGCTGGGGACACTCCTCTAGACTGGCAGGTTACGCGGGTACCCGTAAGACCCAGGATCTGCTTGCTCGTCATTTCTGATGGCCCACGCTGCCCAAGGACATTATGGACTTTGTTTCTTTCTGTTCAGTATGTGCAGCCAACAAGGTTGATCACACCAGACCTTCTGGTCTGCTCCAGCCATTGCCTGTGCCCAATGCTCCCTGGCAGCATATAGCTATGGACTTTATCACTGACCTGCCTCTCTCTGCTGGATGCAGTACTGTCTGGGTGGTGGTGGATCGATTTTCAAAGATGGCCCAGTTTGTTCCTCTGACCGGTCTTCCTTCTTCTCCTCTGCAGGCCAAGCTGTTCATCCAACACATCTTCCGCCTGCACGGCTTTCCGCAGCATATTGTGTCTGATCGGGGTGTTCAGTTCACCTCAAAGTTTTGGAGAGCCCTCTGCGGACTCCTAGGTGTAAAGTTGGTCTTTTTCTCGGCCTACCATCCTCAGTCCAATGGTCAGGCCGAGAGGATCAATCAGATCTTGGACAACTACCTACGCCACTTCATCTCCAAGCAGCACGATGACTGGGTGCACTTGCTTCCGTGGGCGGAGTTCTCTTACATTAATCACAACAGCGAGTCCACCCAGAAGACACCGTTCTTTATCGTCTATGGCCAACACCCACAAATTCCTCTCCCGGTCCCTGTTACATCCGAGGTGCCAGCTGCTGACACAGCTTTTGGGGACTTTCTGCAAATCTGGCGCAGACCCGATCCTCCATCCTGTTGGCTGTCAACCGCATGAAATGGAAGGCAGACACAAGGAGAAGAGAACCTCAGTTACTTCCTGGCTCAAAGGTCTGACTGTCCTCCAGGAATATTCGACTGAGGGTGCCGTCCTACAAATTTGCTCCCAGGTTCCTTGGACCATTCGAGATCCTGCAGTAGATCAACCCTTCGAGATCCTGCAGTAGATCAACCCTGTCGCTTACAAGCTTCGGCTGCGTCCTACCGTCAAGATCCCCAACTCCTTCCATGTTTCTCTCCTGAAACAAGTGGTTCTGAACTGCTTTACCAAGACTCCTAGCCCTGCGGTTGCCTTCAGCGGCCCTTCAGACACCTTCGAGGTTAAGGAGATCTTGGACACCAGGAGAGAGAGAGGAAAGACTTTTTATTTGGTGGATTTGAGGGGGTTTGGTCCTGAAGAAAGGTCCTGGGAGCCAGAGGAGAACCTCAATGCCCCTACTCTTCTGAAGAAGTTTCTTTCTCGCTCTGGTCCCAAGAAGAGGGGGCGTATAAGGGGGGATACTGTCATGTCCGTGGCTGCGGGCCGTCAGGTTCACTCTCCCCCTGACGGAAGCAGCCATGGGTCGGCGAGTGCTGGCCCCAGTCTCCTTCTCAGGAGACGCCAGCGCTCACTTCCACTCACCTCGGCCGGATCCCGTAGGGTGCGCACGCACGCTCGTGCCCGTTCTTAAAGGGGCAGTGCGCACACCGGACTTTGATTAACTATTAGCCCATGAGTGCCCTGGACTATAAGAGGGGTTCAGTCCCTTGATTCTATGCCTGAGCATTGTTGTCGTACCCTAAGTTTGTGTATGCGATGGTCTCCTAGTGTGTTCATGTTTCTGTTCCTGTTCCCGTTACCTGTATCCGTGCTATCCTGGTCGTTTGCCATGCTGAGCCAGAGTCGTGCTGTGCTGTATACCTTGCCTGTCCTGCTTCACCACGCCTGACGTCTGCCTCCTGCCTAGCCCAGCCGAGCCTGCCTTGCTACTGTCCGACCTGCCACTGGTACTCTATACAAACTATAGACTTTAACCTGCGCCCTGTTGGCCAGCTGCCATACCGCCACGGCGGTACGGCCCAGTGGATCCACAAAATCTACATGACAGTCGGCACTGGTGCTAGGACTGTTCTTTAATCAAATCAGACAGCTCTAACACAATTTAGCAGCAACAGCTGTAAAACCTGGGGCATACCAATTAAATCTTACCAAATCGATCTTTTCAGTCTTAGTGGCATATGTGAGGCCCTACACCATCAATGCCAGTGCCATCAAGAGTGCCTTGGGTGCTTCCGGTTTACCTTCCTTATCCACCCACATTCCATTAGAATCTGGTTTTCATGCCTCCTGTGGAAAATAATCTGTTTGCTGCATAATCATTAATTGATCTTTATCAGATATTTCAACTGAAGGAAACTATTTAAAAATTACAACTTTAACCCTTTCACGTCACTCCACTGGTGTTGGGAAAGGGTTTTTAAAAATGGCGCCCCCTCAAAGGCTGAGCGGGCACCATAACCGCTGGGTCTCTCTTGTGTTACACAGCAGGAACCCAGCGGCAATGCTTTTGATCAGAAACATCTCTGATCACAAGCATTTAGCCCCTCATATGCCGGTGCCAGATGTGACCACCGGCACCCGAGGGGTTTTTACTGCCCCTTTCTCTTCAGGCCATGAGATTGCGGGAGCTGGTGTATTCCTCTAGCAGCTGGAAGTCTTCTGAATGCTCCCAGCCCTACCCTAGGAAGATTGCTGTTGAGACCTGCAGGTGGAAGGTTTCAATAGCAATGCACTGATATTGCCATAGACTGCAATATAGTTGCACCCTCCCCCCCCCCACCCCTTCCAGGAGAAGTCACTGACTTCAATGTCCATATATGGACAGTGTAGTCACTGACTTCTCCTGGAGAGGAATCCCCGGTCACAGGGTCGGGGATTCCGCTTCAGAAGTGAGTGACGTCACTGTGTCCATATATGGATAGTGTGGTCACTCACTGCGTTTTTGCTCCCTGTAGGAGTCTGATCCCCAATCCTGGCCAGGGATCCGACTCCTACAGGGAGCAAAAAAAGACCCTCCTCCTCCTCACATGCACTCTGCACTGTGAGAAGGAGGAGAGAGAGCGCGAGCGACAGAAGACACGGCCGTCACTCGGGACACATCCGTTGATGGCCGTGTATTACCCGGCCCCATAGACTTTTATGGGAGCCGGGTGGCCGGGTAAACGGCCGAAAATAGGACATGTTCCACTTTTTGACGGCCAGGTTTTCCGGGCCGTCAAAAAAATTGATCGTGTGAATAGCCCCATCACTCACCATCAGAAGTAGGCAGGAGTCTTGCAGCAGCGTTCTCACTGGTGTCGATGCCGGCCCGGGAGTAAACCATTCCAGTCACCTGACCGGTGAGGTCAGATGACAGATCAGGTGACAGGTCAGGTGACTGGACTGGTCCACTCACGGGCATCGATCCCAGTGAGAACACCGCCGCAAGACTCCTGCCTTCTTCTGATCGCTGATGCAGCGCCAAGCGGGACATTTACAGACCGCCCGGGACAGCGGGACAGCGGTGAGACGGTTGGGAGGTATGTGAAAGCCTGTTAGAGATACAGTGAAATATCTTTAATCCAGGGTTAGCTGGGTCCAGCCGTGGCTTTCATCTTTACCACAGCTAGCATAAAGTCAGGCCTGACTGACTATTTAAAAGGGAATCAGGCTGTTACGCCTTGCCTGTAGATCAAGATACATCTTTGAACTTTTGTTCCTGTTGTCATTGGAATTTGATATGTTCCTGCCTCTGATCCAGACCCTGATCTCGGCCTTGTCCCAGGATTACACTCTTGGTATCGACTCCTAGCCTGACCCCTTACTGCGGTTCTGTCTCATCCTCTGGCTTGCTACATCCTGACTGCTAATCCATTGATGAACCCCAGCTATGATCCTGACTTTGCTACAGAGCAACCACTGCCAATCCATGACTAAATAAGTAGCCATGTTTACCTTTACTCTGATAACTTACTGCAGCGTGATATCACACAACTAAAGCCATTGAAAAGTCATTGAAAAAGTCAAGTTAAACTTTTGCCACTGTGTATTTAATGCTTTAAGAAACAAGATAAAGATGGCTAGATCTGTATTCTGGGGAGTTTCCTTAGACTTTGCACCGCAATCTAGCAAGCGCCAAATTGAGTGCAACTTTTCTGGTGAGAAATGTAACAAAAGTAAAATTGTTCTGTGTTCTTCCAGTGACTTAGAGGTTCTGTGATATATCATAATTAAAAATTCTTTACCTTTTATTAGGTTTGTTCCTTACTATTGCCGCCATCTTTAATTGTATTTTATTCATGTTTCCGGTGAATAATACTATCCTAAAAATGGCCAAATCCACCGATGACACATACTGTATAAAGTAATCTTAAAGGGGTATTCTCACCACGGACATTTAATGGCATATCCACAGGTTTTAGATTTACAGGTAAATGAGCAGTTGCAGCATGGAAGAGCCAGATGTCAGAGAAAAAAGACAAATGATTATTTAGATGAACAAGTAAAAAAAAAAAGTTAGAGCTGTCAAACCACATGTAGTAAATCTCATCACATCAATAGAAAATGCCATCACTTTCTCATCGGTGGGGGTCTGACTGGTTGGATTCCCTATGATACACAGAATTAAGTTTCTGTGATGGGAAAACCTGCGTTAAGTGCCCTGGCTCTTTTACAGATTTTCCTCACACATCAATGCTTCTGATTGTGCAGGGGAATTCACTTGAATGGAGCTTTGTTGCAGTTCACTGCACAGTGGGTGGCTGTGAGCAACGCTGTGTGGGGGAAATGCCACAGGGACATTTGTCCCTTCGGTGTTGGTAATGGCGGAAGTACAAGAGTTAAGACTACTAGCAACCATAATGTTAGGCGATATCATAATAATATGACATAACATTAAATGATAAGAATACCCCTAAAATTAGATAAAATAATGATAAAACAACTATAAATTAAATCAAACTCTTATAAAAAAAAGTATTTTTTAAAACAAATGAAATCTAAATATGTTAGACATTTGGATTCATTATGAATGCATCTACTTTAAATGTTCTACATTCAGTGCAGAAAACTAGAGGTTGCCATGAAAATCTGTTTTTCAGCTACAGATAAAAATATTTATCTCTTTAGCCACTCAAATATTTCATTTTTTGATGCTCAACAGATGTAATTTCTTATAGAATTTTTTATATTCTAAAAACTTTTTTTAAACATGAAATTTTGGTTTTCAGGGTTTCTACAAGTGAGTTGTTTACATTAAAATATAATACTGCTCATTATAGTGTTACATTACTGGACAAATTTAATGTGCTAACGAGCACAACAAAAAGAGTATGAAGGCACCCAGAGTCTGCTAGGCTTCGGCTTCAAACTACTAGCTGTAGTCTATAGGCACTCCATGTCCTACTGTATGGTGTATTTTTACAGCACCATAAAATGGAGATATTCTCCCCTAGAAGCCAATGAAATGAAATGGGAGGCATACGGAGGTAAATTGGGCCCCATAAATTTTGTATGCGTGCAACATCACTGTTCTAAACAATTTGAGTAATATCTGTATTTTAATCTGGAGCGCCTGTTATAGTACCCATTATCATAAACTAACTTCCAGAAGGTGAGGTACGTATTTTAAAACGTAGCTTTTAATATTTATTCTGCTAAAAATAGCAAGGCAGATTCAAAAATGAAAAAAACCTTTTATCATGAATGGACTGGGTTGGACACAGGGCGTAACTAGGAAAGACTGGGCCCCATAGCAATTTCTTGACCGGGCCCCACCCCCTGGGTGCCACAAACAGCCCCTCTTATAAATAGTGCCGCCTGTAGAATGTGCCATACAGCCCCCTGTAGACAGTGCTATATAGCCCCACCTATAGACAGTGTCACACCCCATTTGTAGATAGCGCACCCACTTCCCCCTTGTAGATAGTGCCACTCAGCCCCCCTCCCTTGAATATAATGCCACACAGGCCCCCTTAGTAGATAGTGCAGCACAGCCCCCCCCCTTAGTAGATAGTACCACACACAGACCCCTGTAGATTGCACCACACTCAGCCCCCTGTAGATAGAGTCACAGCCCTCCCCCTTGTAAATAGTGCCATACAGTTCCCCCTTGTATAGAGTGCCACACAGCTCCCCCTTGTGTATAGTGCCACACAGCTCCCTTTTGTGTATAGTGCCACACAGCCCCCCTTGTGTATAGTGCCACAAGGCAATGGTGCATCCGAGGAAATTGTATCAGCCAGGGAGATGTCACTCAAAAATGTAAAGGTGGGTTTTGAGGCTGGACTATGTGACTTTTAGGATAGCGGCACCGCCCCATGACACTCTAATTAGCAAATAGTGTGTGCCGTTTTAAAAGTGGATTTTAAAGATTTTGCTGCATCTAAAAAAACATACGGGGGAATGTTTGTAAATATTGTCAGGTCATATATCACCACATGGTGGCAGTTCAAGGGGTTAAAACTACCTGACAGATTCCGATTAAATATACAAATGAATTGAGAACAATTCCATCTGCCCTGCAATTTTGTTATTATAAATATATCCTATATAATTACAGATCCAGAACCAAGCTCTGACATATATACAGTTCCAGAACCAAGCTCAGTGCATAAATACAGCACAAGAACCAAGCTCTGACATATATACAGTACCACAACCAAGCTCAGAACATATATACATTCCCAGAACCAACCTCAGTACAAAAATCCAGAACCAGAACCAACCTCAGTACATAAATACAGTACTAGAACCAAGCTCAGTACACATATACATCCCCAGAACCAAACTCATTACGTATATACAGCACCAGAACCAATCTCATACTTATATACAGCACCAGAACAAAGCTCAGTACATACATACAGCATCAGAACCCAGATCAGTACATATATACAGCACCAGAACAAATACAGCTCAATTTAGTGCAACCCCTGCCGTATAGGTTTGTACGGAGTAAAACTACAGCTCCCAGCATGGCCCGGACAATGGTAAGGATATGCAGGGAGATGCTGTTTCACAAAAAAAAATCATACCACCCATCATCTTGCTGCAGATCATACGGTGACTACAATCAGTGCTGATTAGAGGCAGAATAAACATTTACATTAAGTGACTCACCGGTGATGTCTCAGATTCTAGTTATTTTCTTCTCCCTCCGGTCCAGACCTCTATGATGGATTTCTACCGGCCATGACCCATTTCTGCAGTTTTCCGCTCAGATATCTTCAGCTTACCACTTTTAAAACATTTCTGCACCTATAAACGAAGTTAAAATTCTCAACACCTCTAAATATAAATGACCTAGAAAGGGAGATGCCAAGAGACTTGAAAGTACGAAAAATAGAAAAATACTTTAGTGAAGTAACACATTAGTATACAATGATTAAAAAGAAACCATAAACCAACAGGTTAAAAAGAGGACATTTGGCCATGCAACTCACTGAGTAAGTAAACAGTACAAAGAAGTAAAGTGCCAATAGCACACCTATCACTGTATACACCTCCAAACTATATAAAAACCACATATGAATTAAATGAAGTGAAGTAAACATATACAGTATAAAGTGGTATGAAAACAGGTAACGAGGTACGTATGAAGATGACAGCAAAATATAATAATGCTGATATATGAGGAGATGTTAAAGCAAACTGCAAAGATAAACCTTACCCATGATAGGTAAAAAAATAGAGTGCACAGCAAAACGTCCACCCCACGCGCGTTTCGGCGCAAATGACTTCGTCTGGGGGCGGCAATGGACATCACGTTCACCATTTTTAAAAGAGGGAGCCAGCCAATTGTCAATTCGTATCCAAAATCAAGGAAGATTCCAGAGTATGTAATAATTACCTCACTGTGTGATTATCGGTCGCTTACTCGGGGTGAACCAAGATGGCCGCGCCGCCGGAAACGCCGGTCACGAGGGGCCGGAGCCGGACACATGTCACCGCATCAGCTGACACAGTCACGTGAGTCCAGGATCCGACACGTCACGAACGGCGGACCGGAGGTCGGTCACTCGTGCACCAATCAGGAAAGCGACACAGCAAGAATGGAGCCTCCAAGGATACAACAAAGGTAATCTAGCTCGTACAATGTCAGGTGATATATGTAGAACTAGCCATATGATTTAATAGAAATTTGAAAAGCGGTAATCAAAAGCAATTATGCGTATTGTGACATGAAAAAACCCCAACTGAATGTGAAAGTGAATAAATAAACAATGCATAATGTATTTAAACCTAACAGAATAAATTAATAATCTTAAAAGCAATGCTCCTAAACTGCTAGGATTATTATAATATAGATGAAATACACTCATAAGTGAAAAATATGTGGAAAAATAAAACACAAAAAATATATAATATATAAAAAGAAAATAGTAATAAATGAAAAAAATAAAAAATAATAGAAAAATAATAAAAATAATAAAATGTGAAAAATAAAGGTGATAAGTGAGTGTGTGAGTATTTGAAACGATTCGTGAATAAAATATGAAATAAATAACATGTATGTGCAATGGATGAAATAAAATAAGGTGCATAAAAACCGCATGACATATTTATTCAAATGTGTATGGAAAACAAGGAATAATATAGCGCTAGTTGTTACATTAAAGAAAGAAAATCATCACATCAGAGATAATGACAGCCTCCTCAATGATCAATCAGTAAACATGACGAAGGGTCACCGGCGAATGATAATTCAAGAGACCCCAAGAGAGATGGAAAAGAAGAAGATCCGGATGTAACAAATGAGTTCATAATGTAAATCCTCTCTATAAAGAACAAATATTAAAATGTTAAAATCACAAACATATATATATATTGTTATAAAAACTAAAAAATCCAACACCACTAAAAACTACTAGCAATCAGAGAAATGAAGAAAACCCTGTGGTCTCATTGAGACCCTTGGGGTGCAACGTTTTGAGCCTCCAAATCCACTTGCACTCCCTCTGTAATAGAAGTTTTTTAAGGTCACCACCACGCATATCAGTTTTGATATGGTCGATGCCCTTTACCTTCAACATCTTGGAGTTACAGGAATGGTGAAGTCGGAAATGTCTAGGGATTGTCTTAAATTGTTCCACATCATCCACGGTTTTTGCATTTTCTATGTCCCTAACATGCTCTCTTACTCTCAACCGCAACTCACGGGTGGTCATGCCTATGCATATCTTCAAACATAGGAATGTAGCATAATAAATAAAACCTTTAGTGTGGCAGGATATGGGCCAACAAATGTTAAAATTATTGTTGCCGCTAGAATCGACAAAATTATCCGAACGCTCAATGTTAGGGCAACTTAGACAGTCACCGCACGATTTGCAGCCCCATTTGGGCCCCTTTGTGCCAAAAACCTTGGCAGGTTTGGTAGGTGTGAGGTAACTGTGTACAATGGTGTCGCGCAGGTTGCGAACTCTGCGCGGTGCCATAGCAGGATAATGTGGAAGTACTTTCTGCAAGATAGGGTCAGTCAACAAGATAGGCCAAAATTTATTCAACGTATCCCGCATTTCTGCCCTACGTGAATTGAATGTTGTGACATATCTCACCTTAGTTTTTTGGCGATCTTTAGGAGTAACCTGCAGAAGTTGTTGTCGATGCACCTGTGATGCTCGATGGTGAGCTTTACGTATACTACGTTGGCTATAACCCCTCTGAGTAACCCTATCTGAGTATCCCTATCGGAGCGAAGTTTGAAATCTTCATCAGTCGAACAAATCTTTTTAACGCGTAGAAATTGGCCAACTGGAATCGCATTGATGGTATGTCGAGGGTGTGACGAGGTAGCATGCAATAGCAAGTTAGTAGATGTTTCTTTCCAGTAGAGATCTGTCTGTAAAAAACCATTTGTGTCCTTCTTAATCAAAATATCCAAAAAATCAATACTAAGGTAACTCCATTTTTACGTAAGCTTGATGTTAAGGGGGTAACAATTCAGGACATTAATGAATGAAAGAAGATCATCTGGAGTTCCCTGCCAGATCATGAATATATCATCGATGAACCGTGCCCAGAACAGAACACGGCTCATCGATGGTTCACGATCTGACAGAAAAAGATCCCTCTCCCACAGCCCCAGGAACAAATTGGCATAGGAGGGTGCGCAGGCTGCCCCCATTGCCGTCCCCTGGAGCTGTAGGAAAAAGGAGCCATTAAAAGTGAAAAAGTTATGTTTAAGAACGAAATCCAGAAGGGACAAAATGAGTTGGGAAGGTACGTTTTTTGTAGCAAGCGACATTACGTAAGTGGCGGTTAGCTTCGTTGACATATGACTGGCGTGGCCACAATACTACATTGTCCCCCTTGTCGGCAGGTTTCACTATCACATCATGCCAAGATTTCATTTTATCTAGACTTTCCTTCTCCAATCTTTTCAGGTTATCATTTTTAATTTTGTTAGGTATCTTGTTCCATTCGTCAGAAACTAATCCCACGAACAGATCCACTGCTGGACAAATGGAGAGAGGGGGGAATTTTGTAGATTTTTTTCTTTATGCAATCAGGTATCTTACCTTCAGATGTACCTTGATTAAGTAATTCTTCCAACACTCGTAATGTTTCTTGTGGTGTTGTGAAGATACTATCTTCCTCTTTAAAGTACCATTTCTTGAAGATCAGGGATCTCCCAAACAATTGTAGGTCTTTCACTGCCAAGAAATGGTCAAAGGAAGAAGCAGGGGAGAAGGTCAAACCCCTTTCCAATAAAGACATATCACTGGAGGTAAGTGAATGTTTAGAATGATTAATTACCTTCAAATGTTGATGGCTTGAGTTAAACTCCATATTTGAATTCCCTTGTCTAGGGTTATGGTCAATTCCTCTGTTAAGCCTTCTTTTTGGATACACTGAATTGTTATAATTGACTCTACGTTTTTGTCTGGTAGTGGTACGTCCAAGACCTGTACTTCACAAGGTCATTTCGTGTTGGTCACTGAGTGATGATGTAGATGAGACAGATGAAGAACGACTAATATTTACAATTGGTGATCTACGATTCCATCGATACATCCTGTTTTGGATGTAATCATCATGGTCTCAGATCAGTTTTTTGGTCTTAATGGACTCAATTTCTTTCTCCCATGTGGTATATGGGTAAATATAATAAAGCGCCATACACTGCACCTCTAATTATAATAGCGCCATACACTGTCACTGATTAAAATAGTACCATACACTGTGTTACACACACACACACACACACACACACACACACACACACACACACACACACACACACACACACACACACACATACCATGCCCCCTTTAGATAGTGCCCCCATAGCCCCCTGTAGATAGTTACCCCCATAGTGCCTCTGTAGATAGTGCCCACATATGGACTCCAGAGCTGCAAGGCAATAGTGTTAACCACTGAGCCACCGTGCTGCCCTACATATAAATTCCCCTATAGATAGTGCTCCACGTATAGCCCACCTCTGTAGATAGTCTCTCACATATAGCTGCCCCTGTATATCGTTTTTCCACATATAGCCCACCCCTGTAGACAGTGCCCTACATATAGCCACCCTTTAGCTAATGCCCCACAGGTAACCCACCCCTGTATATAGTGTCCAAAATATAGCCCATCCTATAGAAAATCTCTCCTATAGATAGTGCTCTACATATAGCCCCCCCCTGTATAGTGTCTCACATATAGCTCCCCCTGTATATAGTGCCCCACATATAGACCCCCCTGTAGATAGTTGCCCACATAAAGACCCTCTGTATATAGTGGCCCACATATAGACCCTCTGTATATAGTGGCCCACATATAGACCCCCCCGGTAGATAGTGGCCTACATATAGGCTCCCTTGTATATAGTGGCCCACATCCCCACATATAGACCCCCCCTGTAGATAGTGGCCCACATCCCCACATATAGACCCTCCTGTATATAGTGGCCCACATATAGACCACCTCTGTATATAGTGGCCTACATATAGATGACCCCTGTATATAGTGGCCCACATATAGACCCCCTGTATATAGTGGCCTACATCCCCACATATAGACCCCCCTGTAGATAGTGCCCCACATCCCCACATATAGACCACCCATGTAGATAGTGCCCCACATCCCCACATATAGACCCCCCTGTATAGTGACCCATATATAGACAACCACCCCCTGTAGCTAAAGCCCCCACTATAGATAATGCCACTCACAGTTTTATTAGAAAATAACAAAAAACATTACATACTCACATGATCCCGTTCCCGCGCAGTCCGGTGGCAATGCAGATCTGCTCTCTTCTGAGCAGGTCTGCTGGAGCTGAACAACGCGTCATTCAAATATGCTGATTGGCGGGGCAGAATGACTTGCCCTGTCAATCAGCGCCTTTCAAGCACGGAAGTGGCACAATGGCGTCATCGCGCCACTAGCGTAGCTGAAAGGCGCTGATTGGCGGGGCAAGTCATTTTGCCCCGCCAATCAGCGTTATTGTAAGGCGCTGAATGGTCGGGCATGCCCGGCCATTCAGCGCTAGTGCATGTATTTTGCTGTCGCTAGCACCAGGGCCCCCTCCGGTGCTAGCGACGCCTACGGGCATGAGAGGGCTCGGCGGTGCAGGCGCCGTAGTAGCCATAACTACTGCTAGCGGTGCCACTGGGCATATGAGGGGGCATGTCAGCTGGCGGCATGGGCCCTCTCAAGCCAAGGACTCCGTAGCTACCACTACGGGTGCTACCGCAGTAGTTACGCCACCGGTTGGGCCATATAATCTGGCAGAATCGAGGTATAGTGCGATCATTCAGTGGTTTGATCTGTCTTATTTTTTCAGCCTTCCCCTAACAATGGTGTGTATAGCGGGGCTGCCGCTCTAAAAAGAGCAACTCCTGATACCAGTCAGGAACCAAATTTTTGTCCTTATCACTAGCTACGCCGGTCTTTCTCCTACACATTTAACCAGGATCAACCGATTCATCAGGAAGAAATCTCGGGATGCAATTATCACGTAAACAAGTCATTACTCTGTTTTATATTAATGTTATAGATAACTATGTAAAACACATTATATGATCTGTATACACAGACATGCAGATCAGATGCAAATTGTGTCTTCTCTGCCCCCAAGCCCCCTCTGCACAGGTTTCCATAGCAATCACCTGAATGCACCAGCAGCAGCAGCAGCACTTTTGCATCAATATGAGCGCTGTGCTCCAGAGGATTTTATTGTCAGAGAACTGATTATTTCAGTTCCCTATCACTGTATAAGATTTTCTGTGTGACAGCACTATTCTGTGAATGGCCCTGGATGCAAGAGCGCGCAGTGCCATCAAAGGCAGCGCATAAATTAATGACTATTAGCTTGTTAATTTACATGGGGAAGACAGGAAGGGGTTAATTAAAGAGACAATTTGACATGTACAAATGTTTGGACATTCTGTGAGTCAATATTAACCGGTTAAGGACTAGGCTGTTTTACAGCTAAATGACCAGAGCAAATTTCACAATTTTGCTATGCGCTTCTTTAGATGACTATAACTCTGCAGGTGAATAAACTTCATCTTTGAATTTTACACTCTTTTTAAAGGACAGATAGGGCTTTGTTTTAGTGGCATTTGTCAGTATATATCATTTTTATTTTTTTCTCTAAAGTGGGCAAAATTGGAAAAAAATGCAAGAATTTAGCAATTGCGTCAGTTTATGCCAGCATTTTTCACACACGGTAATCTCCTTTCACATTCTTCCACTTATCCCGTGCATGGGAATACCAAATATGTGTGCCTTATTCACTGTGTGGGCATGTGCCAGGGCTTGGCATAAAAGGAGGCTTTTTGGCCTTTTCGGTCCAGGAATTCTGCATTTGATTTTATAGCAGCGTACTGTATTCTTGGGGGTGTAATGCTGCTGAAACATTAGAAACACCCCATAAATTACTTCATTCACACAAGTAGACCCCACAAGGTTTCCTTCAAGGGGTTTATCATATTTTTAGACAGTCCAGTTTTCTTCTGAAAGTTTCTTGAATAAGATGGAACAAAATAAAATCAGCGCTTTTTTAGCAAATGCGTCAGTTTAGGCTAGTATTTTTCACACACGGCATAGACCACGGACAAAATTCATCTCCTTTCACATTCTTCCACTTCTCCCGTGCATGGGGATACCAAATATGTGTGCCTTATTCACTGTGCGGGCATGTGCCAGGGCTTGGCATAAAAGGAGGCTTTTTGGCCTTTTCGGTCCAGGAATTTTGCATTTGATTTTATAGACGCATACTGTTTTCTGGGGGGCGTAATGCTGCTGAAACATTAGAATCACCCCATAAATGACTTCATTCACACAAGTAGACCCCACAAGGTTTCCTTCAAGGGGTTTATCATATTTTTAGCAAGTCCAGTTTTCTTCTGAAAGTTTCTTGAATAAGATGGAACAAAAAAAAATCAGCTATTTTTTAGCAAATGCGTCAGTTTAGGCTAGTATTTTTCACACACGGTGTAGACCACGGACAAAATTCATCTCCTTTCACATTCTTCCACTTCTCCCGTGCATGGGGATACCAAATATGTGTGCCTTATTCACTGTGCGGGCATGTGCCAGGGCTTGGCATAAAAGGAGGCTTTTTGGTCCAGGAATTCTGCATTTGATTTTATAGCAGCATACTGTTTTCTTGGGGGCGTAATGCTGCTGAAACATTAGAAACACCCCATAAATGACTTCATTCACACAAGTAGACCCCACAAGGTTTCCTTCAAGGGGTTTATCATATTTTTAGACAGTCCAGTTTTCTTCTGAAAGTTTCTTGAATAAGATGGAACAAAATAAAATTAGCTTTTTTTTTAACAAATGCGTCAGTTTATGCTAGCTTTTTCACACACAAAATGGACCACGGACAAAATTCTTCGCATTTCACATTCTTCCACTTCTCCTGTGCATGGAGATACCAAATATGTGTGCTTTATTCACGGGCATGTGCCATGGCTTGGCATAAAAGGAGGCTTTTTGGCCTTTTCGGTCCAGGAATTCTGCACTTGACTTTATAGCCGCATACTGTTTTCTGGGGGCCTAATGCTGCTGAAAGATTAGAATCACCCCATAAATTACTTCATTCACGCAAGTAGACCCCACAAGGTTTTCTTCAAGGGGTTTATCATATTTTTAGACAGTCCAGTTTTCTTCTGAAAGTTTCTTGAATAAGATGGATCAAAATAAAATTAGCAATTTTTTAGCAAATGCGTCAGTTTATACCAGCATTTTTCACACACGGCATAGACCACGGCCAAAATTAATCTCCTTTCACATTCTTCCACTTCTCCCGTGCATGGGGATACCAAATATGTGTGCCTTATTTATCACATAGAGAAGTAGGAGGGCGGACGATAGAAGAAGCTTATTTCACAAATCGCTTTTTTTCAAAGCTGGTTTTACAAAACTCAACAGAGTTTCTATAACACGTCCAAAATATCTGCTCTTGAAGCAGAGATCCCAAAATATTCATCTAGGGGTATAATGGGAATTAATTTTTTTGGGTTTTCTAAAATAAGAAATTGCAGGTTTTTGCAAATGGAGCTCTCCAGCAGATGAACTTTAGAGAATATGCAAACATGACATCCACCCCCCACCCATTCCCTCCCTCACCCTTGGAGTAAAATCAGGGGAAAAATAAAAACGTAATGTAGGGCAAATATATTTTCAACGAATTAACTAAAATCTAATAATTCAGAACAGTGTGGTATTTTTTAAAACATGGCTCAATGCACAGGCCTGGTTGCGAGGGACATGAGGGACAGAAATATCGGGAATCTTTGCGGTGCCCGTCTTTTCTGCAGACGCGACACTTTTTCTGTCCTGAACATCAAAAATGAGGCCTTCAATAATTTTTTCCTGGAAATCCAGGTATGTGTCTCTGCCTCTGTTTTTTTTGTAGAGCACAAATGAGTTGTGGATGGCCACCTGTAACAAATAAATGGCCACTTATTTGTACCAGGTTTTAGTTTTGCGTTTTACTAAATAGGGCTGTAAAACCTGGTCGCTTAAATCCACCCCCCCCCATGTACTTGTTATATTCGGACACGCTCACTGGTTTGTGCTTGTCCGATGTTGCCCCTCTTTCCCTCACTGCCACTGTTCCTGCGGTATGAATGGTGCTTAGCACATACACGTCCTTGCGATCCCTGAACTTGACCGCCAGCAATTCTTCAGATGCATAAGCACAGGAGTCCCCCTTTACCATGCGCTTCCCCACTAATTGCTGTGGAAAACCAATTCTGTTTTTGCGCATGGTACCACATGCCACAGTCCTTGCAGCATGCAAATGCCTAAACAGGGGCACATTGGAATAAAAATTATCACAGTACAGGTGGTACCACTTGTGAAGCAGAGGCTGCATTATCTCCCACACGATCTTACTGCTGGTGGAAAGATCAGGGGGGCATCCAGGAACATTTATTGTGCGGTTCCGCCCTTCATAAATCCTGAAGGCGGTGGTATATCCTGACCCGCTTTCACACAATTTGTAGAGCTTAACGCCATATCTTGCCCTTTTGGAAGGTAGATATTGTCTAAGTCTGCCATGAAAGTTGAGGAGGGATTCGTCCACACTTACATTCTGCTCAGGGGTGTAGAATTGCAGAAATAAATTATTCAGGGAATTTATTAGCGGTCTTATTTTGAACAACCGATCCGGTTTGCATCGGTACTTGGGGGGGCCTGTACGTTGTCATTGAAGTGGAGGAACCTCATTATTGTCTCATAACGAGACCTGGGCATTACTGCAGAATATATTAGGGTGGCTTGGGCGGGTCTTGTTGACCAGTAAGACCTAATGGAGGGCTTTTTGACAATACCCATATTCAGGGTGAGCCCCAAAAATTTTTTGCATTCCTGCAAATTGGTGGGCGTCCAATCTCTGGCATGGGTGGATGAAGGTTTCTGCCTTATATATTGAGTGGCATATAAATTTGTTTCATGGACAATCTGATTTAGGATGTCGTCCGTTATAAATAAATGGAAGTAATCCATTTGGACAAAATTTGTATTGTCCACGGTTATGCTAGGAGTGGCAGTAAATCCGTGGATTCTAGGCCCAAAAGATGGGGCAGGTGCCCATACAAGAGCCTGGACTGAAGGGACCAGGCTGTCCCGTGCTACAGCGCTACTTGGCCCTGCGCTTTCATGTTCTGCAGTTTCAACTGAATCAGGGACAACGTCCCCTGAAGATGAACCTGAAGTGACGCTGTCATCGTCACTACCTAAAACAGGTTCCATCTAGGACGCCATCTCTGATGCGGTCTCCGACTCAGACCACAGCATGGCGTATGCCTCCTCGGCGCTAAACAACTTCCTCGCCATAACGTAACTAACACTAACACTAACTAAACAAATTTTTTTTTTTATAAAACACACAAACTAACTGCTATATATATCTACACTACCGCTAACAAAAAAATAAACCGCTATTGCTATATATATTATATATATGTGGATATATATATATAATTATATACTCCCTACCTGCCTATTCTAATAGAATAAAAGAAAGAAAGGTAGATAGATAGATAGAAAAAAAAGATAGATGGATAGATAGATTATATAGATAGATAGAAATCTATCTATACAGAGAATGTTTTTTGTGTAATTGTAACTGTATTCTTCTGGCAGCAATTCTCCCGAGTCTCTTCTTCTCCTCAAACTGAAACAATGTTTGAGGAGAAGAAAAGAGGCAGGAGATTTACTGCCAGAAAAGTCAAAATAAAACAAATGTGGTCGCTGTGATAGGTTTTCACAGCGACCACATGTTCAGGGACCATCAGATTGGTCCCTGATACTCTGCCCAGTGCCCAGAGCTGTTGGTAACAGTGTGATACCAGAGATCACTCAGGGACACCAAAAATCCACAAAGGTCAGGCAGACCTGGACAAATTCTTAAAAATGAAGCCGTCCCAGAAAGCCAAGATGGCGCCGCCCGCGAATATAGAACCCAGACAAGAAGATGACTCGGATGAGGATAGCGATCGTGAGTCCGTGGCTGCCTCCACATCTTCACGCCAGGAGAAAGCTCCGATCTCCCGAGCATACCTAAAGAAAACTATAGTTCAGGCTCTAACGCCAATGATGAAGGAGCTTGCAGACATCAAGGCGGACGTCCGCCATATTGGAAACCGCGTGGAGCACCTGTAGTTCGTGGTCACTGACTCAGTTAATTACTGTGACTCACTGGGCCACAAAGTGCAGCAACAAGAGACCCAACTTAACAAAGTAATGACACTACTGGAGGATCAGGAAAATAGGAGCAGGAGGAAGAACGTAAGATTTAAAGGCATACCTGAATCCGTGACATCAGAGGCATTACAAGCGGTGGCCAGGAAAATATTTGCCGATATGCTGGGACAGGAACGCGCTTCCGTAATTGTGATCGAGCGGATCCACAGGGCACTACGCCCGGCTCCGAGGGCGTCGGAACCCCCAAGAAATGTGGTGTGTGGCTTACTCAGCTTCGTAGACGCCTCGGCTATTCTACAGGAAAATAGAGCACGTGCAGACATCGTGTTAGATGGCGCGAAAATTCAGCTCTTTCAGGATATCGCAGCCTCCACACTGGCAAAACGCAGAATGATGCGGCCTCTCCTTCTAAAATTGCAGGACATGCGGCTCACATACAACTGGATGTATGCCATTGGCCTGGCCATACTGAAGAATGGTAAACGCATCATCATTCACACTCCTGAGGATTTACAAGACACCTGGGAAAAGCTGGGAATCGCTCCGATGGAAATACCTTCCTGGATGCCGGCTCATACGGACTTACATCTGCCGAGTCTACCACAGCTCACACCATGGGCGACGTCGGGAAAGACGAGATCTCCCAGGTCCAAGAAAGGTCAAGCAAGAAGGGAAGATGGAGATCTTACCTGAATATGGACTTCCACCATTGACCCCACATGGGGTTCGTATGATATATTTGCCTTCTGTATATTATGCACGGGAACAGTGAGTATGTTATGGCAGGTTTGCTGAGTTCCCTTCATGTGTCATACTGATGTTTATTGCTAGTATAAAATAGTGCCTTAAAAATAATGAGAATACGTATATTGCCATAGTGATCCGGGATAAAGTATCGGCTCAGGGTTGATGCTTCTCTGTACCCCACACTCTAGGATGAGATGCGGCGCCTCTAATGTTATACGTGGTTTGTGTTTCATTATGATATTGGGTGCTGTACCTTCTTTGAGCTATGTATACCTGGATGCCCCAGGGCCTAAGGGTCGTGAGCTCCCCCAGGGGGAACTGATCCTTGATCTCTGGCTGCATTCATTTTCATTGTTCATTCAATGTTTACCCCTTTTGTATGTCTCCTATGTTACCTTTACCTTTCATTCTGAACCTTACAGGATAGATGTGATATTGCTACAGCTCACTAGGATACAAGGATACTCTGACATCTCATGGCGTTAACTAACATACTCACCTACAATGTTAAGGGTCTTAACTCTCCTAATAAAAGGAGCCAGGTCTTGATGCTGCTCAAACGGGAGAAAGCTGCTATAGTGTTCCTTCAGGAAACGCATTTTAAAGAGGGAAAGATACCTAGATTACCAACTCGCTATTTCAATAAGTGGTACCATTCTGGATCAACTAGCTCAGCAGCGAGAGGGGTGTCTATTGCGTTTCATAAAGACCTCCCTTTTAATCTGGTAGCACAACATAGTACTGCTGATGGCAGAGCACTGTTCTTGAAGGGACATATTGGAAACTCCATCTACACATTCGCAAATTTATATGCCCCAAATAAATCACAGACAGGTTGGTTTGATAAGATCTTAGACGCACTAACTGTTTTTGCGGAAGGACCTATAATTTTGGGGGGGGATTTCAATGTCACGCTGAACCCTCTTCAAGATTCCTCCACTAACAGATCCGCCTTAACCTTCGCTGCTCTGGGGAAAATTAAACGGAAATTACAGGGCCTACAACTGACAGATGCATGGAGGGTTATACATCCCTCGACTCGAGATTTTACATTTTATTCCATAGCGCATAGGTCGCATCAGAGATTGGATTATCTCTTTATTCATGAGAGTTTGCTTCCAGCCCTAAAGTCAGCTCAGATAGGTCCAATGACTGTCTCGGACCATTCCCCTGTCAGCATTACTTTGCCTTTGGTGGGGTTGCCCATCAGAGAGTGGTCATGGCGACTTAATGAAACTCTCTTGGATGGAGAATCACATGTAAACTATCTAACTGAACAGCTGAAATTTTATTTTGACACTAACGCCTCTTCGGAAGTAACGGCAACGTGCACATGGGAAGCACATAAGGTTTATATGAGGGATTTGTTGATCTCCCTAGGGTCTAGGGTCAAAAAAGAAAAATCTAAACAAATTAATTCCCTACTGGCCCGAATTGCTGCACTAGAAAAAGTACATAAAAAAACAGCGGCACAGGATGCTCAGGTTGAACTTGGCACCCTGAGAGTGCAACTAAAAGATTTATTGAATTTGAAAATGGCCAAAAATCTGATGTACTATAGGCAGAAGATATATGCACATGGGGACAAGGGAGGTAGACTCATGACAGCCCTTATTAAAAAACAAAAAGAAAAATCTTTCATTTCAAGAATTAGGGGAGCTGATGGGATAATACGCACCTCCACGTCTGATATAGCTAAAGAATTCATGTCATTCTACTCCTCCCTTTACAACATCAAGGAGGAGGAAACTGGAACTCAGTCTGATCAGAGGGATACACGGGTACTTGACTTTTTAGGGTCACTCCAATTACCCACTCTCTCCTCAGAAGAGGCTGACACTCTTATACACCCTATTACGGTAGATGAGGTGAGGAGCGTCATTTCCTCTTTCCCACCTGGTAAAAGCACAGGCCTGGATGGCTTCCCTCTCACCTACTATAGAAAATTTCTAGACTCTTTGTTGCCACACCTGACCCACATGTGTAACGCGCTCTTAGATGGCACCCCCTTCTCGAAACAATCTTTAGAAGCATATATCACCATAATACCGAAGGAGGGAAAAGACACATCCCTCTGTGCTAGCTACAGGCCGATATCCTTATTGAATATTGACTTGAAGATATGGGCCAAACTCTTGGCGCTGAGAATTGGGGCCTTATTGCCTAAGCTAGTTAATCCGGATCAGATGGGGTTTGTACGAGGTAGGGAGGGTAAACATAACGCGAGAAGACTGATAAACTCTATTCATTATGCTAAACATTTTAAACTACCTTTAATACTAATGGGCACAGACGCTGAGAAAGCGTTCGATAGAGTGGCCTGGGATTTCATGAAACATGTGCTAGCTAAATTTTTATTCCCACCTCAATTTATTATGCCAATTTTCTCACTTTATACAGAACCGCATGCTCGGATACGGGTCAATGGGGTCCTCTCCCCGTCCTTCTCCATCACGAACGGTACTAGACAGGGATGCCCACTATCCCCCACCCTTTTTATTCTGACCTTGGAGACCCTTCTGCAAAAAATTAGATCAGACTCTCTGATAAGAGGGTTACAGATAAGAGAACATACACATCTAGTGGCGGCTTTTGCAGACGACATACTCCTCATGGTTACTGACCCGCAACAAGCGCTGCCACAGCTCCAACATATTTCTGCTGAGTATGGAGGGGTCTCCAACTTTAAGATTAATTATAGCAAATCTGAAATACTAAACATTTCCCTTCCCCCCTCTTTGGCACATGAACTACAACGAGACTCGCTCTTTTCATGGCCTTCTCACTATATTACATACTTGGGCGTCCAAATACCGGGTCAATTACAAGATCTATATAAGCTTAACTACCAACCACTATTAAAGAAATTGTCGACACCTCTCCTCTCCTCTTATCACATACCCTTCATGTCCTGGATGGGTCGTAAAAATCTTTTACAGACATACATACTGCCGATACTATTATATGTTATGAATATGGTCCCTATATACATACCAAAGACCTTCTTTACACTTGTGAGACGTCTATTTTCCTCCTTCCTGTGGAATCAGCGCAGGCCCCGCCTGTCTTATAAATTATTATCGCTAAAACGAGATAGAGGAGGTTTGGGGCTACCGGACGTGGAGGTGTATTATAAGGAAATTTATCTACAAAGATGGTTGGATTTGGTATCGCCGGGGTCAATGGACTGGTGTATAGAACCGGAGACAGCACCCTTGGGTAGAGATTCTTTGAGAATGTTGTGGTTACCCGACCAAGGGGACCTAAAATCCATTACAAACCCTCTCCTGAGGAGAACACTCTCGGTGTGGATATCGCACAAAGCCGTGAGTGTACCTCCCTTGATGCCCTCGCCGATTATGCCTGCCTCCCTATTGCCTTACAATGTCGCGTATAAGAACCCCCCACCAGACGACATATGAGATTTGTTCTGTCATATGACCATTTCAGACTTACTAGAAGCTAATATGGTTATCTAGACTATATCCCATGCTACTGAGCTTGGGCACACCTGGGACCCCAACTTTTCTAGTGTCCTGGGAAATGGAATTAAACAAGAAATTCACTGAACAGGAACAGAAATTGATCTTGAGACACTCTCACGGTTTTTCTAGGTGTGTCAGACTTCAGGAGAGCCATTACAAATTACTAACAAGGTGGTACAAGACGCCGGAGCGAATGCACCACTTGGGTTTAGCGGCCTCCAAGTTATGCTGGCGCTGTCAGGGAGCTGTGGGGACACTGTCCCACATCTGGTGGTATTGCCCGCTGGTCACAGACTTCTGGAAAGAGATATCCGCGGAGATTAATAAAATCTGTGGCTCCGACATACCCCTCTCCATAGAATTGATAGCTTTGGCATTGCCCTCAAAATCATTAAAACCCTCTAAAGCACATCTAGCGGCGCACCTGACAGCTGCAGCCAAATACTTAATCCCCCTTTACTGGCTGCAGACTGCCTCCCCATCCAAAACACAATGGTTGGACAAGGTTCGCGTAGGGTCTCTGAAGTGCCGCCGTAAATAGTCTATACAGCGGACTTCAGAGACCCTGACCGCTGGCCGTATAAATACGGCCAGCGGTCGGGAACCTGTTAAGTAACACCCCCTTTAACGGAAATCACAGCCTTCAAACATTTCTTTCATCCGGCTAATAGACTTGGTAGCCTTGGTTTTGGATTTTTTCCCATTCTTCCAGACAGAACGCCTCAGGTTCAGAAAAGTTCTTTGGATGTCTTACATGTACAGTATATTTGATCTACCATCTACTTTACGTCCTGGCGGAAAGTTACCTTGCGCACCAGGACGTACAGTTACTGAGACGTTCCAGGTGCACACTGTGAGTGACAGTGTGAACCGGGAACCAGGAGAGCATCTGTCCCCGACACCTAACACTCCCGAGTCACCGGCGATGGACCCAGAATAGCGCTCCAATGCCGGCGATCGATGTGTTCGTTGGATCTGTACAGATCGACTGATCACATTGTATCTACGTTAAAAGTTTTAAAAACCGTTCCTGGGACTTGTAGTGAAGTCCGGGAATAGTACCTATGGCCCTCTCCCAGCCCCATGCTCCCTGTGACCGGCAATGGATCCATAGCAGCGGTCCATTGTCGGTAATTGCGGTGATTGGTGGGTCTGTTCAGACCCACCAATCACAGTGCGTTTTCACCCAGTGAGGGTGAAAAATACCGGACACAGGCTCTGATCTCTTTGTTGGTGAAGAGAATGTTGGAGAGATCAGAGCCTGTGTCGTGTTGTGTGCCCCTTCAGAGTAAAAACAAACCAGAATAAACCCTCATTTTCAGTTCCCAGTGTGTGAACCCACCACCTCCCAGTGTATAAGGGAGATTTTTTTTTTGATTTTTTTTATCATATTTTTTTAATTAGATTTACTTGTTAGGTACTTTTCTAGCTCAAATGTCAATTTGTCGCGTCAGTCAACTAGACATCGTTGATCGGTGCTCGCTTGCTCCTGTCACACGAAGCTATGGATGGCGACAAGCGGTCGTTACTCCGATCGCTCGTCCCCATAAATTTTTACCATGTTGGCAGCGCGTCTCCCTGTTTACAAAGGGAGATGTGCTGCCGACAACGATAATCTTTTACTTTTTTAAAATGTTTGCTTGTTCATCTGCTGATCACTGCCCTTTTTACACAGGGCAATTATCAGCAACGAGCGTTATATTAAGGCTTGTTGGCACGATAATCGTCCTGTGTAAAACCCTCTTTAGTCAGCGGCACTCCGTCACCTCAGTATGTCAGCATCAATCCGTTGTGTCAGTTGTCAGTGTGAATCTGTAGTATCCATCGCGTCAGTTGTCAGTCAGCGTCAATCCGTTACTGTCAGTCGCATCACTTTTCAGTTAACCAGTGTCAATCCGTCACTGTCAGATGCATCACTTGTCAGTTAGTCAGGGTTATTCCGTCTCTGTCAGTCGCGTCACTTGTCAGTTAGTGTGAATCCGTCAGTTAGTCAGCATCAATCCGTCAATGTCAGTCGCATCACTTTTCAGTCAGTCAGCGTCAGTAAGTGTCAGTTAGTGTCAGTTAGTAAGTGTTCGTTTTTCAGCGTCAGTAAGAGTCAGTTAGTGTCAGTTAGTAAGTGTAGTAAGTGTTACTAAGTGTTATAAAAAAAATGGTGTTACTGAGTGTTAAAAAAATGGTGTTTGTCAGTGTTAGTGTTTAGTATTTTACGTGAATTTTTCTTTTTAAATAAAACCAAAATCTTAGTGTGTCAGTGTTAACGTTAGCAAGCGTTAGTTAGGATTTATGTGGAAAAAAAAAACTAAAAAAATCTTTGTTATAAAACTGTTTTTTGCAGTTCAATGAGCTACGCGTGTATGTACAGTCAGTGGCGTAGCTATAGGGGTCGCAGCGGTCGCAATTGCAACCGGGCCCCGAAGCCAGGGGGACTGCGGCCCCACGCACCACATCAAAAAAAAGTTACTATAGTAACTCGGGCCGCGGGCCCCTGTTACTATAGTAACTGACAGTACTTACCTTCCTGTTCCGGAGCGCAGCGGAGCTCCTGACGTCACAGTGCTGTGCGCAGCGCATGACGTCACAACGCTATGCGCCGCGCACAACATCGTGATCCCGGATAGAGTCAGAACAGAACTTCCGCCGCGGCTGAAGAGGAGGCTAAGATTAATATCCCTAGCTGCTGAAGCTGATTGGCGGAGTCCGACTCCCGGGAGCCGGCCAATCAGCTGTTTTGAAGGGGCCGCAGCACTCGTACGAGAGCTGCTTCCCCTTCATTCCGGTCACTTCATTCCGGTCACTTGATTCCGGTCCCTTGCTCACACTGTGAATCCGTGTCGGCGACTCACAGTGTGAGCAAGTAAGGGAAATGAAGGGGAAGCAGCTCTCGTACAAGTGCTGTGGCCCCTTCAAAACAGCTGATTGGCGGGTCCCGGGAGTCGGACCCCGACACATCAGCTATTGAAGGCCTATCCTGAGGATAGGCCATCAATGTTTAAGGACTGGACAACCCCTTTAAGCCTACGATGTAGCAGGCTTAGAGGGCACATGAGACAGGATCATAGATTGTGTGATGCTGTCTACTGGGCCCTGTATCTAAGCCAATCACATGGTAGGCTTAGATACATGGCCCATGTGTGATCCTGTCTGATGGGCCCTATATATAAGCCTACTACACGGTAGGTTTAAATACAGGGCCCCAGCACACAGTAATCTTATACTGTATAAGATTACTGTCTGATGGACCCTATATCTAAGCTTACCTTATGGTAGGCTTAGATACAGGGTCCCACAGACAGTATCACACATGGGCCCTGTATCTAAGCCTAACACATGTTACTTATTGTTTTTTGTGTGTTTTCTTACAGGTTCGGTCGTTGGACTACGTCGAATTCGAGGACTACTTTGATGACAGCTTTTTTATTATCAACAAAATGGTTAATGAGGGTTGTGTGTTTTTTTTATTTCAATAAAATATTTTTTCTTTGACTTTGTGTTTTTTTTTAAACTATATTACTACCAACATAGTAATGGCCACCGGCTGATTGACAGCGTCCATTGCTAAGGCGGGGCTTAGTGTTAGCCGGTGCAGAGGTGAACACTAACCCCCTTTATTAGCCCGGAACCCACCGCCACCAGGGGTGCTGGGAAGAGTCGGGTACGATCCAGTACTTGACCATCTGTAGTGATGGTCGGGCAATGGGGCGGCCACAGGCTGGTATTATCATGCTGGGAAAGGCCAGAAACTGACCTTCTCACCCTGGTAATGCTAGGCTGCTGCAGCTTTATTGTATCTGGCTGGTTATGAAAAATGGGGGGACCCCATGTCATTTAAAAAAAATTAGATAAAAAATAATTGGAAAGAACGATGTGGGGTCCCCCCCAATTTTCATAACCAACCAGATACAATAAAGCAGCAGCAGCCTAGCATTACCAGGGTGAGAAGGTCAGTTTCTGGCCTTTCCCAGCATGTTATTACCAGCCTGCGGCCGCCGCATTACCCGACCATCACTACAGATGGTCGGGTACTGGTTCATACCCAGCTCTTCCCAGTACACCTGGTGGCAGTGAGTACCGGGGTAATAATGGGGGTTAGTGTTAGCCTCTGCACCTGCTAACATTAAGCCCCGCCTTAGTTTAGGAGGTTGTCAATCAGCCAGCGGCTATTAATAAGGCAGTAATAATAAAGTTTAAAAAAATACAAGCACATAGAAAAATTATTTTATTGAAATAAAAAAACACACACATCCCTCATTAACCATTTTATTGAGAATAAAAAAAAAACTGTAATTGTAGTAGTCCTCAAATACGACGTAGTCCAACAACCGAACTTGTAAAATAACACAAACACACAAAAATAATTTGTAACACATAAAGAAGCAAAACAATTATTAATCTTACCTTTCCTGGGTCCAGCGCTGGATCCACACTGTCAGCTAACTGGGCCCTATATCTAATCCAATCATGTGTGATACTGTCTGCTGAGCCACTGTATCTAATCCAATCATGTGTGATACTGTCTGCTGGGCACTGTATCTAATCCAATCATGTGTGATACTGTCTGCTGGGCACTGTATCTAATCCAATCATGTGTGATACTGTCTGCTGGGCCACTGTATCTAATCCTATCATGTGTGATACTGTCTGCTGAGCCAATGTATCTAATCCTATCCATAGTTTATAGGGTCGTAGTGCTATAGCTATGCTATGTTGTCTCTTATACACACACAATTTTTTTTGAGTGGGACACATATGTATTGGGGCTATTTCCCCTGACATTTTAAGTCCTTAGTGACGACCCCGGCTGCTAGTGCTGCATTGTTGGGTCAATTAGGAGACCCAGCGATGCAGCTGAAAACTGCGGACCGTCGGCCATGAGAAGTTTGCGATGGGGGGGCCAATAAGAACTTTTGCATTGGGGCCAATGAGCCTTTAGCTAAGCCCCTGCATACAGTACATATACACAGTCAAGTCACATTATTATGACCACATCCTACTTTCAACGTCGGCAACGTCTAGCCCATGAAGGAAGTGATGTGTCGTGGGCTGGCTTACTGGGTATATAAGGTGTTCGATTGGCTGTCTGAACACATATCACTCGTTTTTGCCAAGGGAAAAAGGGGTGATTTATCAGACTTGCAAAAAAGGATGATTATTGGCTTTCGGGCCAAGGGCGGCAGTATTTCTCATACAGCGCAGTTTGTATATCGTGACTGGACAAATAGCCCCATTAGGAATAACCGACGTGGAAACTGTGGAGCACCATGTGCCAATGATGTGAGAGGTGAACGTCGGCTATGATGGTGCGCAAGGGCCGAATGACACGCTACAGTGAAAATCAACCAGAGGGCTACCAGACGTGTGTCTAAAGCAAACCCTACTGCGTATGGGGCTCCGAAGCAGATGGGGGGTCACTGCTCATATGCTAACAAAGGTGCATAAGAAAAAAAAGGCTTCAATTTGTATGGCAGTATCGGAATTGGACCACTGATGATTGAAAAAGCGTTGTGTTCTCCTATGAGTCACGCTTTCTGCTTTATTGAACAGATGGACGGTGGCGTGTCAGGCGAGAAACATCAGTAAACAAACACCCTGCAACCATTGCTGAAAGAACCAAAACTGGCGGCGGCAGCGTTAAGGTCTGGGGAATTTTTTCATTACATTCTCCGGGCCCACTCATCCATTTGGAAGGCACTTTGAACCGATTTGGGTATGAAGCCATCGTTGCAGATCACGTCCGCAAATGAATGCTGTTTGTCTTCCCTAGAGCAGATGGAATGTTCCAGCAAGTCAATGCGACATGTCACACGGCTAAAAATGTCTAACAGTGGTTTGAAGAGCATGACCAAGACTTCCAAGTACTTCCCTGTCCCCTCTAATTCCCCAGATTTGAACCCAATTGTGCATCTGTGGAACCACCTCGATTGTCTAGAAATGGCCGGACACAACATGAAATGGTTGGGGGAGGCAGACATGACCAGGGTTTGGCGGGGAGATGGAGGGAGGTTAAAAGTTCAAGTGGTGAGAGGGAGGAAGGGAAAAGGGGGGTGGCCTTGAAGGGGCGAGGTTAAGGAGGGCATATAGGGGGATGAGTGCCAGGTTCGTGCCATTCATGCTAAAAATCGGTTAGCCCTTGTTATACAGGACTGACCTGTGGCATGATGCAGGCCTTACTGGAGCAAGTGCGGCTGGCTGTGGCAGAGCGTGGTATGGCCTGGCTAGAGGAGTAGCTCGGGCGGACTGGTCCGGTGGTCTCAGAGCGGGAGCTGTCTGCAGGGCTGGAGGAGACGGCAGGGACGTCTGCTGCCGCGACGTGAGCATCGGCGGAGGTGACGACATCCCCCCTCAGGCGGTCGCGGCGGGCACGGCCTCCGGAGCGCCTTAGCCCGGACGCTTTACCCAGGGCTCGGCGCAGGCTTGGGAGCCCCTCTAGGGACCCTTCGGTCGCCGGTCGGGCCCTACGGAGAGAGGAGGACAGGATCCCAGGCTGGAGGGACAGCCTCCCGTCTCCAGGTCGACGCCTCGATCGGACGGCCCACCTGTCATCTGGATGAAGTCCCTGGTCGGTTACGCAGGCCGCAATCGGCGGTGATGCAGCAGAGGTCTGTGGAGGATGCGGCTGATGGAGGGAGGATGCCGGGATGGCCCCTGACTACGCGTGACGACTCGGAGGTCCAGGTTGGTGGACACGGCTGTAGAGCCTGCGGCGCGGCGTCAGGCCCCAGGTGTCCGGAGGCGGGCGAGGATGGAAGAGTACCGATGGAGGATGGTCGTCGTGGGGGTCCCGTCGCCCTGGCTGGTGGGAACTCAGCGCCCACGCAGTCTGGTGAGTCACTCTCACCTTTACATACGTTTCCAGCTATATTTAGATCCCCCGGGGCTGGTCGGGGTCCCCAGGGGGAGACAGTTAGGGATGTTGATAGTAGTGGGGGGATGTATACAGTTAGTGGGGGGAGAAGTGCAGGAATTGCTTGGCTGTGTAAAGGCGTTGCTTGCGCGTTGTGAAGGGGGGAGGTTGCCAGATCCTTCCCCGGTCGCGGTGTGGGTACCCGTGTCGGGTGGGTTGGTGGATGGGGGGCCCCCCCCCGGGGGTGGTCTCCCTGTTTGAAGTTGGGGGGGGGAC
The DNA here is from genome assembly GCF_050947455.1 of Rhinoderma darwinii. Taxonomy (NCBI): domain Eukaryota; kingdom Metazoa; phylum Chordata; class Amphibia; order Anura; family Rhinodermatidae; genus Rhinoderma; species Rhinoderma darwinii. The sequence goes on along the minus strand of NC_134692.1, from coordinate 76,770,156 downwards.
GAAGTTGATCAGCGTCTTTTAGAGATCAGTGGCGCTCGTACACCGCTGCTCCTTTAAAGCCGCTGATCTGCTGTTTTGAAGGGAACAGCAGCTCGTACCCCACTGCTCCTTCATTCCTTGCTCCTAGTGTGAATCGCCATGTAGCGGCTGTTCACAGTATTACAAGCCTTCTCCCATTCACTTGAATTAGCGCTGCTGTTCGTTCAAAACATGAATTGCCTGCATTCACAGCAGATGGGGCTCGGTAATTCATTTGAATTAGCGGCAGTTCCTGCAATGACGGCAAAGGCTGCCACACTTCAATAAAATGGTGCCTCTACCCTCTTTAATCGAGGGTCGCAGTGTACTGCGCCTGCCACAGAGCATTGCAGTTCACAGAAAAAAGGGCACCAGCATAGGAGATAGGTTTGTCTCCTGTCCCTTGTATCTGTGTATGCCGTATGAAGTGACACATACACAGATGCTAATAAAGATGTCTGCCCCCACAAATGTAAAAACACACACATAAATAAAGTTGCATTAAGGAACACATTAAAATAATTTTTTAAAAATAGGCCCATAACTTAAAACACACCAAATAAATAATAGTAAAAAAAATGTGACACCTTTCCTTTAAGGTTACATTTACTGTTCACAATATCCCCCAAGTCTGTTTCAGTAGCAGTTTTACCATTTAATGCATGATTGTGAGTGCAGTACTTGGCTATAATAAAACTTTAACTTAAAATAAACTGTATTTGCAAAGTTACTCAACTTTTTATGTAGATTCGTTTTATATGCAAACTGTGAAATGGTATTTAATGGTGGACATAGCATTTAAAGACAATAAGCAATTTCACTGCCAATAGCATACCAAGAAATGTTTCAGGCACTGGAAATACCTTTATAATTTTGATAAGGTACAGTTACATTATGGATTGTCGATCTTTCTTTTCTCTCTGCAAAAGTTATGAATGAAAAGCAAAGAAAATCAGTATCTGAAATACAAAACCAGTCTGTCAACTTAATCTCATTGTGGAGATGTATTAAGCACGCGCCAGTCTTAATGAAAAACATGCTGGCGTAAGATGCGACAAATTTAATAAAAGGCACACGCTTTTTTTTTTTTAAATTTGCATGGCTGTCCAGCGGCACTGAATAAAATCTATGCCAGCCAGCAGCTGGCATAGATTTCTGTCATCATTTCTGCCAGTTTCTGGAGTTAATTTTAGCAATGCGTCGAGCCTTGGATGACATGTCCTCTTCCGCTAAGCATACACACTTTTTTGAGAAGTTGCAAGAGCGGGGGAAACAATTGTTTCTGCATTTTTTAGCAGTTTTCCCCCTCCGCAGGCTCTATCTTTAAAACTCAGTTTTCTTTTATCTAGTTAGTGGAATCTAACTCCTATCATGCCCATTGTCTAAGGACACCACTGTTATGATTAGCAGCAGGACAGCTTCTAATCAATTATTTTTGTTCTCTGTGTTTGGGTGATGCTAAGCCGTTGGTCTGAGTCTGGATTTAGTCATCATTTAGCTTTGTTGGGTTAAACTTCAGGCCTGAATTACTCAGCTGCTGGTAATACTGTTTCTGGCGTGTGCTCTTTCCATTTTCTTGTTTGTGACTTTATTATTGTCTAGTGTTTATGTGTACTGTGGGACCTGTTGGTCCTCTGAGAGATCTAGTTATTGTGTTGTGGTTTTATGTGTATAGTAGGAACAGGAGTTCCACTTGTTTGTTTGCCTTTCCTGTGCATTTGATCTGCTACCAATATGTTGTCTTACTCTCCTGCGGGATAGTATTCAGATAGGGTCAGTGAGTGAGTAAATTCTTGTCCACTGTCTATGTGACTGTTAACTACTGCATGTTATTCATCTGCCATCCACTCCACTTATGCATTGTCTCCATTTTCTACTACCTTCGGTGTTCCGTTCCGCTTGTCCACTGTTGAGTTACTTGTGCCTTTTGTTTTCTGTCAGTGTTAATGCGTGCTTCATCCATGTGATTGAGATTGTCTAGTGTTGCGTTCTTGAGCACCACCAGCGGCATAACAGCCACATTATTATTGAATAATTAACTACAAGAACTATTTCACAAAACTAGATTAGTTAATACCATTTCTAAGAGTTAGATTTTTTTTTTTTATTGCCAACCGGAAAGTAGCAGTATACTACTACCTGCCTAAAATCCCCAAAAATGTTGATTGCCTTCCTGGTAGACCAATTATTTCTGGGATTAATAATTTTACATCGAATTTGAGGCAATATGGGGACATTCACCTATAGAAACATATTAAGAAATTATCCAGTTATGTAAAAGTGAACAGGTTGTCACAACGATCACATGCCCGGAAACCACACTGATTGGTCTCCAGGAGTCCCTGCCTCTGCGTGGAATTACTGTCCCATACTGAAAACATGATTACAGTACGGGACAGTTGTCCCGCAGCGAGGCAGGGACTCCTAGCGTCGTACATAACTATGATGCTAGGAGCCCGGCTCCCTGCAGTGTGTTCGGTCCGGGACTTGCGGCCGAAATACGTTCCGTCCTTTACGGACGTAACATGCTCGTGTGAAGCCAGCCTTAGTAATACTATACATAGGGCAGTTTTTTCATAATTATTTTCATAACATAGAACTACCAATATGGACCAGAATATCTATCAGACACATACCATGATATCTCACCAATATTAATAAGTACTTGAATGAACAAAATAAATAAATAAAAAACTATATCATTTTTTTATAAAAGAACACTTTAATTCGAAGTCTGAATTGAGTCCTAAGGGCTGAAGCGTTTTTAATTGATATATAAGTGGAAAAATAGAGATAGAGAATATAAAACAACTGATAAAATATAAATAAAAATCAAAATAATGGATATGGGATGATATATGGAATCTAACCAATTATAAAGGACACATTGGACTTTAATTAAAATGTGAAAAACACCAAAATTTAGCGAAAAATTTAAAAAATTAGCATTTTTCTACATTTAAATGTATCTGCTTGCAAGACAGGAAGTTATACCACAGAAAATAGTCGCTAATTAACATCCCCCACATGTCTACATTAGATTGACATGGTTTTTTGAACATCCTTTTATTTTTCTAGGACATTGCAAGGCTTAGAACTGTAGCAGCAATTTCTCACATTTTCAAGAAAATTTCAAAAGGCAATTTTTTCAGGGGCCAGTTCAGTTGTGAGGTGGCTTTTAGGGCCTTATATATCAGAAACCTCCAAAAAGTCACCACATTTTAAAAACTTCACCACTCAAAGTATTCAAAACAGCATTTAGAAAGTTTCTTAACCCTTTAGACGTTTCACAGGAATTAAACCAAAGCAGAGGTAAAATTTACAAATTTCATTTTTTGTTGTTGCAGAAATTAATTTTTAATCATTTTTTTTTTGTAACACAATGTTTTACCAGCGAAACGCAACTCAATATTTATTGCCCAGGTTCTGCAATTTTAGGAAATATCCCACATGTTGCCCTAGCGTGCTTATAGACTGAAGCCCTGGCCTCAGAAGCAAAGGAGCACCTAGTAGATTTTGGGCCTCCTTTTTATTAGAATATATTTTAGCCACCATGTCGGGTTTGAAGGGCTCTTGCGGTGCTAAAACAGTGGAAATCCTCATTTGGGAAACTACACCCCTTAAGGAAATGATCTAGAGGTATATTGAGCATTTAGACCCTACAGGTTTTTTGCAGAAATTATGGGAAGTTGGCTGTGAAAATGAAAATCTACATATTTTTCAATAAAATGTAGGTTTAGCTAAATTTTTTTCATTTCCATGAGAACTAAAGCAGAAAAAGCACCACAACATTTGTAGAGCAGTTTCTCCTGAGTAAAAAAAAAATACCCCATATGTGGTCATAAACGGCTGTTTGGACACATGGCAGGACTCAGAATTGAAAGAGCGCCATTTGACTTTTGGAGCTCAAATTTAGCTGGAAGGGTTTGCGGAGGCCATGTCGCATTTGCAAAGCCCCTGAGGGGACAAAACAGTGAAAACCCCTGAAAAGTGACCCCATTTATGAATCTACACCCCTCAAGGAACTTATCTAAGGGTATAGTTAGCATTTTGACCCCACAGATTTTTTGCAGAAATTATTGGAATTAGGCCATGAAAATTTAAATCTACATTCCTTCAAAGAAAATGTAGGTTTAGCTAATTTTTTCTCATTTCCACAAGGACTAAAGGAGAAAAAGCACATAAAATTTTTAAAGCAATTTCTCCCGAGTAAAACAGTACCCCATATGTGGTAATAAACGGCTGTTTGGACACACGGCAGGGCTTAGAAGGGAAACACCGCCATTTGGCTTTTGCAGCTCAAATTTAGCAGGAATGGTTTGCAGAGGCCATGTCGCATTTGCAAAACACCTGAGGGACCAAAACAGTGAAAACGCCCAAAAAGTTACCCAATTTAGGAAATTACACCCCTTGAGGAATTCATCTAGGAGTGTAGTGATCATTTTGACCCAACAGGTATTTCAAAGAAATTATTAGAATTGGGCAGTGAAAATAAAATGTAGCTTTAGCTAAATATTTTTCATTTTTTTAACAAATAAAGGAAAAAGAGAACCCCAACATTTGTAAAGCAACTTCTCTGGAGTACGGCAATACCCCATATGAGGTCATAAACTGCTGTTTGGGCACATGGCAAGGATCAGAACAGAAGGAGCGGCATTTGGCTTTTGGAGCACAGATTTTGCTGGATTTGTTTCTTGAAACCATGTCGCTTTTGCAAAGTCCCCTAAGGTACCAGTACAGTGTAAACGACCCAAAAGGGACTCCATTTGTGATACTACACCCCTTGTGGAATTAATCTAGGTGTGTAGTGAGCATTTTGACCCCACGGGTGTTTCATAGATTTTGTCTGAATTGGGCAGTGAAAATAAAAATGATTTTTTTTTCCAATGAGACGTTGACTTAGCGCAAAATTTTTCATTTTCTCAATATAAAAGGCAGAAAAAGAACACAAACATTTGTTAAGCAATTTCTTCCGTGTATGGCAATACCCCATATGTGGTTATAAACTCATTTTTGGGCACACGGCAGGGCTCAGAAGGGTAGGAGAGCCATTTGGCTTTCAGAGTACAGATTTTACCGGATTGGTTTCTGGTCGCTATGTAGCATTTGCAAAACCCTTGTGGAACCAAAACAGAGGAAAGCCCCCCCCCCCAAGTGACCCCATTTTGGAGACTACACCCCTCAAGGCATTCCCCTAGGGGTAAAGTGAGCATGTTAACTCCGCAGGTGTTTGGCAGAAATTAGTGTGCACTCAATATTGCAGAGTGAAAATGGGATTTTTCAATAGATATGCCAATATGTGGTGCCCAGCTTGTGCCATCATAACAAGACAGCTCTCTAACTATTATTATGCTGTGTTTCCCTAATCTTTTGCTTGGACATTTGACAGGGCTCAGGAGTGAGAGAGTACCATGCGAAATTGAGGCCTAATTTGGCGATTTACCCAGGATTGGTTCACAATTGCAGAGGCTCATATGGGAAATAATAAAAGATACCCCCCAAAAGTGACCCCATTTTAGAAACTACACCACTCAAGGCATTTATTAAGGGGTGTAGTGAGCATTTTCACCCGACAGGTCTTTTCTATAAATGAATGCGCTGCGGATGGTGCAAAGTAAAAATTTAAATTTTTTTCGCCAGATATGCCAATTCAGTGGCAATTATGTAGTGCCCAGCTTATGCCACTGTAGACACACACCCCAAAAATTGTCAGAAAGGTTCTCCCGGGTTTGGCGGAGCCATATATGTGGAAGTAAACTGCTGTGTGGGCACACTATAGGGCTCAGATGGGTGGGAGGGCCATTTGGCTTTTGAAGCGTAGATGTTGCTTGGTAGTAGATTTGTTTGAGTATTGCTGGTGTTTCCGTTTATAATGGGGAGGCATATGTTAGCTGGGCAGAGTATATCAGGGGCATAGTCAGGTGGTATAATAATGTGGTAACCAATAAAATAATCCATAGATGTGTGTTACGTTGTGAAGCAATCCTTTCTGCTCCCTCGCTTTTAATAGATATGTTTGAGCCCTCCCCTTCCTTGATCCCTAATTTTAGGCCCCCGATAAATCGCCTCTTGAAACAGACTAAATGTTCCCCTCTGATCTGCACAGCTGCATATTTTCTATTTCCTGACTTATGGAAGCCTTAACTAATTTTATTTTTTCATAGACCTAGTGTTTTAAGGGCTGTTTTTTTGCGGGATGAGCTGTAGTTATTATTGGTACCATTTTGGGGTACATGCGACATCTCCTGAAGCGGCGCAATTTTGCCAGTGGCTACAGAAGCCTTTCAGGCCCCGCCTCCGGGTTGGGGCTGGAAGTTTTCTGTGCTAGGCACACCGGGAGGACAGTATAAGGCCTCCGGTTGCCATTGCAGCCACCAGTGTCGATGAGTTGCAAACACCTTAAATGCAGCGATTGCGTTTGACAGCTGCATTTAGGGGTTAATGGCGGGGATCAATGCTAACTTCGGTCCCCGTCGTTACAGCAGGATGTCAGCTGTAAGATACAGCTGACATACGGGGATGATGGCACCGACTCAGCTTCTGAGCCGGTGCCATGCATTTGTCGTAAGTATACGACATTTTGCGGGAAGCACTGGCTTTACATGACGTATACTTACGACAAATGTCGGGAAGGGGTTGAAGAGAATATGTATTTAAATAAAAAGTATAATATTTAGAAGTATATATATGTACACGATTATGATTATAAGATCAGATTATCTCTATATATTGAAGAGATCATTGGTTGTATATGTATTTTTAACCATTTTTGATATGTATATAAATTTATATGAATTTAAATGTTTTGTGGCTATATAAACTTGTCAATTAGACAGATCACACATGCCCCAGAGGAAGCCGGAAGGGCGTAACCCAGGGTCGGGCGAGAGTGTTTGGCGTTCCTCCTAGAAATTTTAAAGATTTTTACTTACCTTAATGCTTTTATTTCTTGTTACTTCTGTGAGTATGGATTAAACTTGGCGTGGAGCAATCTTTTTTTTCAGACAGTGTTGCACTATGAGTCTTCTTTTTTCCATCTATTAGAGACATAAGATCCTTTTCCTACCAGGAGTTCTTTGAACATCGAGAGATGATACGGAGCTCTGTGGGACTACAGGGATAAGAATTAGCATCCACACCCTCATTGGATTGCGGATAGTCCACTGCATTTTTCTGGGAGTGTCCATACTGAATGATATTGGACTGTTACCAGTGCTGTCTGAGCAGTAAACTTAAAGAGGCTCTGTCACCAGATTTTGCAACCCCTATCTGCTATTGCAGCAGATCGGCGCTGCAATGTAGATTACAGTAACGTTTTTATTTTAAAAAAACGAGCATTTTTGGCCAAGTTATGACCATTTTTGTAGTTATGCAAATGAGGCTTGCAAAAGTCCAAGTGGGTGTGTTTAAAAGTAAAAGTCCAAGTGGGCGTGTATTATGTGCGTACATCTGGGTTTTTTTAATACTTTTACTAGCTGGGCGCTCTGACGAGAAGTATCATCCACTTCTCTTCAGAACGCCCAGGTTCTGGCAGTGCAGATCTGTGACGTCACTCACAGGTCCTGCATCGTGTCGGACACATCGGCACCAGAGGCTTCAGTTGATTCTGCAGCAGCATCGGCGTTAGCAGGTAAGTCGATGTAGCTACTTACCTGCAAACGCCGATGCTGCTGCAGAATCATCTGTAGCCTCTGGTGCCGATGTGTCCCCGCTCGTCTGACACGATGCAGGACCTGTGAGTGACGACACAGCGTGATCTCTCGAGAACACGCTGTCTGCACTGCCAGAAGCTGGGCGTTGTGAAGAGAAGTGGATGATACTTCTCATCAGAACGGCCAGCTAGTAAAAGTATTAAAAACGCCCCGATGTACGCACATAATACACGCCCACTTGGACTTTTACTTTTAAACACACCCACTTGGACTTTTGCAAGCCTCATTTGCATAACTACAAAAATGGTCATAACTTGGCCAAAAATGCTCGTTTTTTAAAAATAAAAACGTTACTGTAATCTACATTGCAGCGCCTATCTGCTGCAATAGCAGATAGGGGCTGCAAAATCTGGTGACAGAGCCTCTTTAACTGTACTTTATATATGTAATTTAGGGTATTTGTTGGATCATACCCAATTTAGTTTTACCTGCTGTGGTCTGAGAGATATATTGTGGGTATTTGAGCCAGGAGAAACTACCATTATATTTGTAGCTAGGAGGAATACTACAGAAAAGGAAAAATAAAAGAGAAAACAGTAGGCAGATGTTGCCAAATGCTTGTAGGCATGTTAAGCTTCGTTCACATCTGTGTACGGCTTCCGTTCATGGGTTCCGTCAGACCTTATCCCTCAGGGGAACCCATGAACAGAAACCGGTCAACCAGTCAACTGCGCTATTGATTCTGTCAGAAAAAGGGAAACCTTACGGAATGGAGGCAAACGGAATCCAATAGCAATGGAAGCATTACCATTGAAATCAATGGTAATGCAAACGGAAGCTATGGTTTTCGTTTGCCTTTACATTGATGGGTTCCTCCGACGGAAAGCTCAGATGGAATCCATCAATGGAAAGCGAACACTAATGTGAACACACCCTAAATTGACATTCATTACAAACTTTATTTACTTTTTGTGCTGCAGCTTTTCTATATTCCTAATACCAATCATATCTAAGTTCATGAACTTAAAGTGCATCCGGAAAGTCTTCAGACCCTTTCACTTTTTCACATTTTGTTATATTGTGCTAAAATAAAAAAAAATGCAAGCATTTCCCATCATTCTGCACTCAATACCCCATAATGACAAAGTGAAAACAGAATGTCACTAATCTTTGCTAATTTATGCAAAAGAAGAAACTAAAATATTGCATTGACATAAGTATTCAGACCCTTTAGGTCAGGGGTCTCAAGGACGCGGCCCCTGAGGCTGTCATTTGCGGCCCGCGGGACACAGAGCCGCTAGTATCGGCTCCTCTCCGGTATTCTGTGGAATCCCTGAGATCGCTGTCCATGAATGGACACGCGATGTCAGGGTCTTCCCCAGAGCGGAGTCCCGGGCAGAGCGCTAGTACAGGCTCTGCTCCGGGACTTTGTGGAATTCCCTTACATCGCTGTCCATATATGGACAGTTTTGTCAGGGTCTTCCCCAGTGCAGAGTCTTGGACAGAACGCTATAGCAAAAGCTCTGCTCCGGGACTCTGGAATCCCCTGACATCGCTGTCCATATATGGACAGTTTTGTCAGTGTCTTCCCCAGAGCGGAGTCTCGGGCAGAGCGCTAGCAAAGGCTCTGCTACAGGACTCTGGAATCCCCTGACATCGCTGTCCACATATGGACAGCGATGTCTAGGGCTTCCCCAGAACTGGACAGTGATGTCAGGAGCATGGCTGGAGTCCCAGTAGGAGCGCTAGTAGCGCTCTGCCAGGGACTGCAGCTCTCGGGTTGCCCCTGACATCTCTGTCCATATATGAACAGTGATGTCAGGAGCAGAGCTGGAATCCCAGGCAGAGTGCTAGAATCACCTCTGCTCCGGGACTCCAGCTCTGGGTAAGCCCCTGACATCACTGTCCATATATGGACACTGATGTCAGTTGCTTTCCCAGAGTTCCAGAGCAGAGCCTATACTAGTGCTCAGCTCTAGGACACCAGCTCTGGGGTTGCCCCTGACATCACATGCCGGTCCAGGAGGATCTCCTGACGTCACTGTGTATGAACAGTGACTTCAGGGGCTCCTCCAGCAGAGGAATCCCTGGCCAAAGTGTCGGCAACGCTCTGGCTGGGGATTCCACTCCTAGAGGGAGTCCCAATGGAGCTATCTACTGGGGGTCTCTGTGGCACTATCTACAAGGGGTATGTACAGCTTTATCTGCACAGGGCACTGTGGCAGCATCTGCAGAGGGCACTGTGGCATTATCAACAGAGGGCACTGTGGCATTATCTACAGAGGGCACTGTGGCATTATCTACAGAGGGTACTGTGGCAGTATCCACAGAGGGCACTGTGGCAGTATTCACAGAGGGTACTGTGGCAGTATCTATAGAGGGCAAAAAAGGGACTGCCTAATTTTGACATTTGCGTGTCTGCCAAACGCTGCCAACTGAGCTGCCGCACTGCATTTAGCGACACAAACTGTAAAAGTGGATTGTTGAAATAAGCACGTGGAGACATCTCACAAATTTCCGGTAAGTTTAAACCTAGCGCTATTATTATAGTAGTGTAGTATTATTATAGCAGTTCAAATAACTAATTAATTAACAATAATTTTGTAATGTATCAAATTTGAAAGTAACGTGGCCCATCAACTTCACATTTATTCTACATGTGGCCCACTTACCCGGTCGAGTTTGAGACCCCTGCTTTAGGGTATGTTCACACGGCCTATTTTCAGACGTAATTCGGGCATTTTACGCCTTTAATTACGCCTGAAAAACGGCTCCATTACGCCTTTAAACATCTACCCATTGCTTTTAATGGGTTTTACGGTGTTCTGTTCCCACGAGGTGTAATTTTACGCTTTGCTGTCAAAAGACGGCGCGTAAAAATATGCCCGCGTCAAAGAAGTGCATGTCACTTCTTGGGACGTTTTTTGAAGCCGTTTTTCATTGACTCCATTGAAAAACAGCTCCAATAACATCCGTAAAAAATGCAGCGAAAAACGCGAGTAGTTACAAAAACGTCTGAAAATCAGGAGCTGTTTTCAGGCGAAAACAGTTCGTATTTTGAGACGTATTTTGCTAAGCCGTGTAAACATACCCTTACTCGGTACTTAGTTGTGGCACCTTTGTCAGTGATAACAGCTTCCAGTCTTCTTGGGTTTGATGCCACAAGGTTTGCACACCTGTATTTGTCATATTCTGTCATTCTTCTCTGCAGATCCTCTCAACCTCTGTCAGGTTGGATGGGAACCATCAGTGGACAGTCATTTTCAGGTCTCTCCAGAGATGTTTGATTGGGTTCAAGTCAAGGGTCTGGGCGGGCCACTGAAGTACATTCACAGAGTTGTCCCTTACCCACTCTTGTTTTGTCGTGGCTGTGTACTTAGGGTCATTGTCTTGTTGGAAGGTGAACCCTCGGTCCAGTCTGAGGTCCAGAGTACTTTGGATCAGGTTTTCTTTAAGAATATCTCTGTATTTTGCTCCATTTATTGTTCCCTCAACCCTGACCATTCTCCCTGTCCCAGCCACTGAAGTACACCCCCACAGCATGATGTTGCCCAGGGGCGTTGCTGGAGTCTTAAAAGAGCAAGGGCACAAGACAAAATCCTCCCCCCCAAAAAATAAATTTTTACATACATATCGGAGATAGCATATCTATAAGACTAAGGCTCCTATAGGTACACCGCTGGATAGGATTGGATTCATTGTCTCAGCAGACAGTATCATACATGATAGGCTTAGATACATGGCCCCAGCAGACAGTACCACAAATAATAGACTTATATACATGGACCCAGCAGACCGTATCACACATGATAGGCTTAGATACATGGCCCCAGCAGACAGTATCATATATGATATACTTAGATACATGGCCCCAGCGCAGAGTATCACACATGATAGGCATAGATACAGGGCCCCAGCAGACCGTATCACACATGATGGACTTAGGGCTCATTCAGACAAGCGTGATTCTCGTCCATGTGCTGTGCGTTGAAACAACACACAGCACATGGACCCGTTGATTTCAATGGGGCTATTCACGCATGCGTGAGTTTTCACACAGCGAGTGTTCATTGTCCTATATTGGTGTATTTCACGCACCTAGTCGCCCAATGTAGTCAATGGGTGCATGAAAACCACGGATAGCACACGGACGAGATCCGTGTGCTGTCCGTGTTTCACGCATCAAGTACACTGAAAAAAAAAAAGTGCTTGCAAGTGCGTGAAAAACCAATGTCACAAAGAAAGCACACTGATGCAAAACACAACGCACACGAACAGAATTACGTGCGTTTTTTCCGCACATAAATCTGTCACGCTCATGTAAATGTAGCCTAAGATACAGTGCCCAGCAGTAAGTATCCTTGTACTAACCCTCCGGCGCAAATTTGGCAATTCTGGGTCCCCAAGCAAAGCTATGCTCTAATCAAAGACACCTGTAGTGAGTTCCCCACACAATGCCCCCTGTATATAGTGTCACAACCCCCCTGTATGGTTCCACACAAAGTGCCCCTGCCATACATCCCCCTTGTAAACAGTGCCATGCAGTCCCCTGTAGGTAGTCCCACATACCCACCTTTTCTCAGCAGACAGTATCATACATGATAGGCTTAGATACATGGCCCCAGCAGACAGTATCACTCATGATAGGCTTAAATACATGGCCCCAGCAGACAGTATCACACATGATAGACTTAGATACAGGGCCCCAGCAGTAAGTATCCTTGTACTAACATATGTTCACCCCGCCAAAATAAATGTGTGTGCACGTGTATGTACAGTGGAGGAAATAAGTATTTGATCCCTTGCTGATTTTGTAAGTTTGCCCACTGTCAAAGTCATGAACAGTCTAGAATTTTTAGGCTAGGTTAATTTTACCAGTGAGAGATAGATTATATAAAAAAAAAAAAAGAAAATCACATTGTCAAAATTATATATATTTCTTTGCATTGTGCACAGAGAAATAAGTATTTGATCCCCTACCAACCATTAAGAGTTCAGCCTCCTCCAGACCAGTTACACGCGCCAAATCAACTTGGTGCCTGCATTAAAGACAGCTGTCTTACATGGTCACCTGTATAAAAGACTCCTGTCCACAGACTCAAATAATCAGTCTGACTCTAACCTCTACAACATGGGCAAGACCAAAGAGCTTTCTAAGGATGTCAGGGACAAGATCATGGACCTGCACAAGGCTGGTATGGGCTACAAAACGATAAGTAAGACGCTGGGTGAGAAGGAGACAAGTGTTGGTGCAATAGTAAGAAAATGGAAGACATACAAAATGACTGTCAATCGACATCGATCTGGGGCTCCATGCAAAATCTCACCTCGTGGGGTATCCTTGATCCTGAGGAAGGAGAGAGCTCAGCCGAAAACTACACGGGGGGAACTTGTTAATGATCTCAAGGCAGCTGGGACCACAGTCACCAAGAAAACCATTGGTAACACAGTACTCCGTAATGGATTAAAATCCTGCAGTGCCCGCAAGGTCCCCCTGCTCAAGAAGGCACATGTACAGGCCCGTCTGAAGTTTGCAAATGAACATCTGGATGATTCTGAGAGTGATTGGGAGAAGGTGCTGTGGTCAGATGAGACTAAAATTGAGCTCTTTGGCATTAACTCTACTCGCCGTGTTTGGAGGAAGACAAATGCTGCCTATGACCCAAAGAACACCGTCCCCACTGTCAAGCATGGAGGTGGAAACATTATGTTTTGGGGGTGTTTCTCTGCTAAGGGCACAGGACTACTTCACCGCATCAATGGGAGAATGGATGGAGCCATGTACCTTCAAATCCTGAGTGACAACCTCCTTCCCTCCACCAGGACATTAATAATGGCTCGTGGCTGGGTCTTCCAGCACGACAATTACCCGAAACATACAGCCAAGGCAACAAAGGAGTGGCTCAAAAAGAAGCACATTTAGGTCATGGAGTGGCCTAGCCAGTCTCCAGACCTTAATCCCATCGAAAACTTATGGAGGGAGTTGAAGATCCGAGTTGCCAAGCGACAGCCTCGAAATCTTAATGATTTACAGATAATCTGCAAAGAGGAGTGGGCCAAAATTCCATCTAACATGTGTGCAAACCTCATCATCAACTACTAAAAATGTCTGACTGCTGTGCTTGCCAACAAGGGTTTTGCCACCAAGTATTAAGTCTTGTTTGCCAAAGGGATCAAATACTTATTTCTCTGTGCACAATGCAAATAAATATATATAATTTTGACAATGTGATTTTTATTTTATTTTTTTATATAATCTATCTCTCACTGGTAAAATTAACCTAGCCTAAAAATTCTAGACTGTTCATATCTTTCACAGTGGGCAAACTTACAAAATCAGCAAGGGATCAAATACTTATTTCCTTCACTGTATATGCGTGTATGTATATATATATATATATATATATATATATAATCACTACAACCCTATAGCTATGAATAGGATTAGATAAAGTGGCTCAGCAGACAGTATCACACATGATAGGATTAGATATAGGGCCCAGCTCACAGACATTGCGGTTCCAGAGCTGGACCCAGGAAAAGTGAGAATAATAATTGTTTTGCTTTTTAATGTGTTACTAATTTTTTTTGGTGTATTTGTGGTTTTTTTACAGGTTCAGTCGTTGGACTACGTAGAATTCGAGGACTACTTCGATAATGGCTTTTTTTATTTTCAATAAAATGGTTAATGAGTGTTGTGTGTTTTTTTTTATTTCAATAAAATATTTTTTCTATGTCCTTGTATTTTTTTCAACTTTATTACTACCGCCTTAGTAATGGCTGTTGGCTGATTGACAGCGTCCATTATTAAGGCGAATCTTGGTGTTAGCCAGTGCAGAGGCTAACACTAACTCCCATTATTACTCTGGTACCCACCGCCACCAGGGGTACCGGGAAGGGCTGGGTATGATCCAGTACCCGACCATCTGTAGTGTAGGTCGGGTACTGGGGCGGCCGCAGACTGGTATTATTAGGCTGGGAAAGGCTAAAAACACTGGCCCTTCCCACCCTGGTAATGCTAGGCTGCTGCTGCTACTATCTTGTATCTGGCTATTTATGAAAAATGGGGGGGAACGCACGACGTTTACTCCATTTAAAAGAGAAAAACATGAGGTCGGGTCCCCCCTATTTTTCCTAACCAGCCATATACAACATAGCAGCAGCAGGCTAGCATTACCAGGGTGGGAAGAACCACTGTTTTTGGGCTTTCCAAGCCTAATAATACCATAATGGCCTCTGTCAGTCAGCCAGCGGCCACTACTAAGGCGGTAGTAGTCAAGTTTAAAAAAAAATAGAAAGACATAGGAAAAATATATTTTATTGAACTAAAAAACCCCCTCACAAAACCCTCATTAACCATTTTATTAAAAAATAAAAAAGCAGTCATCGAAGTAGTCCTCGAATCTGACGTAGCCCAGTGACCAAACCTGTAAAAAAACACAAACACAAAAAAAAAACATTAGTAACACATGTGGTAGGCTTATATACAGGGCCCATGTGTGATATTGTCTGTTGGACCATGTATCTAAGCTTACAACACAGCAGGCTTAGATACAGGACCTCAGCAGACAGTAATCTTATACTGTATAAGATTACTGTCTGCTGAGGTCCTGTATCTAAGCCTGCCTTGTGGTAAGCTTAGCTACATGCTCCAACAGACAGCATCACACATGGGCTTAGATACATGGCCCTGTGTGATACTGTCTGTTGGACCCTGTATCTAAGCTTATAACAAGGCAGGCTTAGATACAGAACCCCAGCAGGCAGTAATGATGTTACACTTACTCAGCTCTTCGGTGCAGCAGATGTCCCGACACCATCGGGCGTTGTGACGTCATGCGCGGCGAACAGCGTCATGACGCGAGAAGACGTCAGGTCTTTGCTGCACTCGGGAAGGAGGGTAAGTATGTGTGAATAATATAGTAACAGGCTGGTGTATTTTATGACATAGGCCCCAGTTTATGACATCGGCCACCACAATACTTCACTATAGGGATGGTATTGGGCAGGTGATGAGCAGTCCCTGGTTTCCTCCAGACATGATGCTTAGAATTGAGGACAAAAAGTTCAATCTTTGTTTCATCAGATCACAGAATCTTGTTTCTCACAGTCTTGGAGTCCTTTAGGTGCTTTTTTTTTTTTTGCAAACTCCAGGCAGGCTTTCATGTGTCTTTTACTGAGGAAAGGTTTCTTTCTGGCCAAAATGCAATAAAGCCCACATATGTGGGGTGCTCCAGTGATTGTTGACTTTCTGGAAGTTTCTCCCATCTGTACAAGGATCTTTGGAGCTCAGCCAGTGACCATTGGGTTCTTGGTCATCTCTCTTACCAAGGCCCTTCTCCCCCGATTACTTAGGTTGGTGGGCTGGTCAGCTCTAGAAAGAGTCCTATTTGTTCCACACTTCTTCCATTAAAAAATTATGGAGGCCAGTGTGCTCTTGGGATCTTTCAGGGCAGCAGAATTTTTTTTTTGTACCCTTCTCTAGATCTGTTTCTCTACACAATCCTGTTTCTGAGCTATACATGCAGTTCCTCCTCATGGCTTGGTTTTTGCTCTGATATGCAGTGTCTTTCTAAATCATGTCCAATCAAATGAACTAATTTGACCTGCGGTGCGTTTTTTTTATTCTTTATTTGCAGCATGTAACTTTATGCTGCGGAATCGCTGGTTTTCTGTTGCAGGTTTTCCCCATTGAATTCAATGGGAAAATAAAACCCACAACAAGTTTGCGATTTTTGACACGAAAAAGATGTGATTCTGCGACAAAAATGAAAAAAGTTTATACTTACCTGTAGTCATGTGACCGCTGTAGCCAGTCACATGCTGCAGCAGTCACATGGGATAAAATGTTATCCCAAGAAGCCGGACTGGAGGACGTGAGAGGGATGCGTCACCATGACTACGGGTAGGTATGGGCTTTTTCTTTACAGATGTCTTCTGCAGCGGATCTTCTGGCCGAAAAACTGCACCACAATTTGGTGCAGTTTATCGGCTGGAATTCCCTGCGGCTCCAAAATGGATACGCTGGGTACTTTTATGCAGAGTATCCGCCCTGTCTGAACATAGCCTTAGTGTTGTCCTGTGTGTCAGAGACATACAGGAGCACTCAGATGTGATCAGCATTAAGGTATGTTCATAGTTATGTACGACACTAGGAGTCCCTGCCTCGCTGCCGGACAACTGTCCCGTACTGTAATCATGTTTTCAGTACGAGACAGTTGTCCGGCAGCGAGGCAGGGACTCCTAGCATCGTACATAACTATGATGCTAGGAGCCCGGCTCCCTGCACTGGGTTCGGTCCGGTACTTGCGGCCGAAATACGTCCGCCAATTATGAACATACCCTCAGGGTTATCCTCTGTGTCAGAAGCACACAGCCCCTGCTAGAACAGCTGACTGACTGATTCGGCTCACAGCGGTGCTATGCAGCTTCTATGTATAGTGCATATATAGAAGCAGCTGCAGCACAAAAAGTAATTTCATTTTATTTATAAATATCAATTTGAAAGATTTATGTTAACACATAACACATATATCTAATAAAAAAAAAGGCTACAAAGGTGTAATATGCTGCAAATTTTGCACCTGCAAATCTGTACAGAAAATCTGCCGCAATTATGCTACGTGTGAACATACCTTACTAGTACAATAATCACAAAGAAACCAAAAGTAGATACTGAGCAGGGGCGAAACTAGGATTTATATGATTTATAGCAAAGACAGAGATGAGCCCCATCACCAAGTTGATAGTAAATTGTAATGCAGACAGCAGTACTGTAGAGATAGATAGATAGATAGATAGATAGATAGATAGATAGATAGATAGATAGATAGATAGATAGATAGATAGATAGATAGATAGATAGATAGATAGACAGACAGACAGACAGACAGACAGACAGACAGACAGACATTCAGACAGACAGACAGCTAGATAGATAGATAGATAGATAGATAGATAGATAGATAGATAGATAGATAGATAGATAGATAGATAGATAGATAGATAGATAGACAGACAGACAGACAGACAGACAGACATTCAGACAGACAGACAGACAGACAGATAGATAGATAGATAGATAGATAGATAGATAGATAGATAGATAGATAGATAGATAGATAGATAGATAGATAGATAGATAGATAGATAGATAGATAGATAGATATAGATAGATAGATAGATAGATAGATAGATAGATAGATAGATAGATAGATAGATAGATAGATAGATAGATGAAATTGAAAACATAAGGTCAGTTTCTTGTTATTCTCTACAAAAAGAGTGATGAAATTGTACTGTACTTGAATGGGCCCCCTCATCCTCTGGGGTGAACAACTGCCCCTACATTAGATACTCACAGGCATGATGCTTTAACACAGCATAGTAATATTTAAACGTAAGAACACGCCAAATATTTAACCTTCAGTTATGTCATCAGGGAGGAGAGATCAAAGGTAAAAATTTAAATGATACTGCTCAAAAAAAAACTAAGGGAACACTTAACCATCACAGTATAACCTAAAGTAAATTAAACTTCAGGAATATTAATCTAGCAACCACAAAGAAACAAGAGCTTATAGCCAGAGTTTTTATAAAAAGTATAATTTTATTAAACATGTATCACAAGCAAGGTTAAAAAATAGATGAAAGGACAAGACCCTAGTATGAGTAAAAGAGCGACTACTGACACTTGCAATGCAAAGTAATAGGTATCTGTTTTACAAAAAGTTGGGCCTATATATGATCAAATAGAGTAGGCTCCCCTGTTAAGTAATTAATGAACCATTGAGAAAATCAAAGGTAAGGTAAGAGAGCAGGAGCCCTTATGTAGTGTAACATGTTGAGAGTGACGCAGTAACGATGACTGTCGGAGAATCCCCCGTGACGTCGCCGGAACCGAGGATCGCCCCACTTCCGGCTCCAGGCGCTGGAGCGCATATCCGGATTCCCGACGCGTAACGGGAGTTCCGGACATGCGCAGTGCACCAACGAAGACGGAGAGGGAACAGCGTCGCCACCAGCAGCTGACACGGGCATGCGCACTCATCGCACAGAGGGACTCAGAACATGTGAGTAAAAAGACTATATATTAAGTGTATGTTTATTGCGTGTCCACACGGGGGCGATTCCCATTGAGACCCGACAGACTGGAATAGTTACTTAAAGTATAGGGTAAGTGTGGGTGTAAAAAATAGTTAAATAAAATAAAATAAAAAGATGGCCATTATAGGTGGGAATGATAGTTAATTAACATGCGTATTGCTTGCAGAAACATGATAGTATGTAAAAAAGACCAAATACGAAAAGGGAAAATATTGTGTCATGAAAAAAGTGATAAAGATACTCCAATTGAAAAACCAGGAGAAAGCTGAAAATAATAAAAGGAAAATATAAAGTGGAGACTGAAAATGTATGGATAAAGGGAAGATGAAATCAAATATAAAAAAACGAAGACACACAGAAAAAACTTGAAAAATAAAGAATAATATGACACTAGCGCAGCTAATGTTACCAAAAGTGACAATTGTTACATAATTCAGCACAAATAAGTATTAACCTAAATGTTGCATAAAAGAGAACAAAAATAAATGCAGTGCACACAGTGATGCAAATAAATGAAAGCAAACAAGAGCAGGAATACATATACATTCACATACATCGGATGAAATTATATATATATATACCAGGGTATACACTATTAATGGAGAGAGTCACTCAAATAACTAATATAATGCACATGAAAAACCGGGTCAATGTTGTCATTCCCTGCCATTTCAAGCAATGATTCAAATCCGTGTTTTCTAACACTGTTCAATACAGCAAACAGGAGAGATCGAAATTTCTCTCATTACACCATTCGGGCAACAGGTATATGTACATATTGTGCAAGAGCCTAAGAATAAGAAACAAATATAAGACAGAACATAGTTAAAATAATGCATAGATGGTAGGATTTATAGAAATGGAACAAAGCTTAAATTTTCATTAAGGCCTAGAGGTCTCACGGATCCTATCATCACGATCCATTTACATTCTCTTTGTGCCAAAACTCTCTTCACATTGCCCCCTCTGATGCCACAATGTACTCTGTCAATACCACGTATGGACAGAGTTTTTGGGTTACATCTATGATGTGTTTTGAAATGTCTAGGTATTGTTTTTAGGGTTGTTAGATCCTCCACGTCACTGGCTCCAATGATGTCATGCACATGTTCCCTAGTGCGGATTCTCAATTCCCTAGACGTGAGTCCTATATATATCTTCGGACAACCACATGTGGCATAGTACACTACATGTGTAGTGCTGCATGAAATGTATTCCCTGATCTCGAACTGTCTCATCCTATCAACTGACATAAAATCGGTTGCCCGACATATGTTGGTACAAGCTCTACAGTCACCACAAGGGTAACATCCCTTTCTAGGTCCTCGAGAGCCAAATGGACATACCTGACGTGGTATGTAGTGGCTTTTGACAAGGGAGTCTTTTAGGTTTTTGGGTCTTCTCGCCATCATCATGGGCCTTTCAGATAGGTTCTGAGGTAATTGTGGCTCAGACCTCAGAATGGGCCAATGTTTCTCCAAAATGGCTCTCATTTGATTCCACTGTCCATTGTACGTTGATATAAAACGTACCGCCGGTTCACTTAAGCGTTGTTGTTTGGCTCTCAGAAATTCATCCCGTGGGGTGGTTCTTGCTCTCCCATAACCTGATTTAATAATTCTGTTGCTATAACCCCTATCTCTAAATCTAGATCTCAATTCTTTAGATTGCTGTTCAAATAGGGTATCAGAGGAGCAGATCCGCCTGATCCTGAGTAATTGCCCAATCGGGATGGCCCTGATGGTGGACGGAGTGTGGGCTGATGAAGCATGCAGCAAAGAGTTAACTGCTGTGGGTTTGCGAAAAACATCAGTATGCAGAAAACCGAGACCATCTGTGAATATCTGCATGTCCAAGAACTCTACATTATGTCGATGATATTTATATGTCAATTTGATATTGAAAGGGTTAACGTTCAATTGCTGCATGAAATTCACCAACCCAGACTCCGATCCTTGCCAAATAAAGAAAATATCATCAATATACCGCAACCATAAATGCACATGGTCCACGGCACAGGCGCCATCCCCATGAAAAACCCGCCTTTACCAATATCCGAGGAACAGGTTCGCATAGGATGGCGCACACGCCGCGCCCATTACAGTGCCCTGTTTCTGTAAATAATAACAATCCTTGAATACAAAAAAATTGTGACTCAAAATAAACTGCAATAATTCCAAAATTAAATCACATAAAAGGCCATCCCGGTTGCCGGTCCCCAGGAAAAAGCAGACCGCCTCCATTCCATCATGGTGTCTTATGCTTGTGTAGAGTGACTCTACATCTGCAGTGACCAGATACATATCCGGTTCAATTTGGATCCCATTGATCCTACACAAGACGTCCATCGTGTCCTTGACAAATGAGGGTAGGTCATTCACCAAAGTTTTCGAGTAGTGGTCAATGAATTTGCATACGGGGTCACATAGTCCCTCGATCCCGGACACAATTGGAAGTCCTGGGGGATCAATGGGACCTTTGTGGATCTTTGGCAACACGTATAATGTGGGGATTTTGGGATCATTGGTCATTAGGCCATCATAAATCTTCTTGGGAATAATATCTCGCTCAAGTGCTGTGTCTAAAATTATCCGCAACTCCTGAGAGAAAAGACACAGAGGATTTGAGGACAATTTAGAGTAAGTCTGCTTGTCCCGTAGTTGCCTAAATACTTCTTTCTCGTATTTTACTATTGGCCAGATCACCACGTTTCCCCCCTTGTCCGCTGCCTTAAAGACAACATCGTCCCATGCTTGGAGTTCCTTAACCCCTTCCAGCTCCTGGACGTACTATTAGGTCATGGTAACTATATCGTTCACGCTCCATGACCTAATAGTACGTCTCGGGAGTAACGGCCGTTTCGACCGTCCTCCCGACACATACAGGAGCTGTGACAGCTGCTGTCTCGTACAGCAGCTGTCACAGCTCCTACAGCGGGGACCGATCGCTGTGTCCCCGCTGATTAACCCCTTAAAAGCCGCGTTCTATAGAGATCGCGGCTTTTTAGGGGTTAAGCTGCCATCGCCGGCCTGCTACACGATAGCGGCTGGCGATGGTGACTATGGCAACCGGACACCAAACAATGGTGTCCGGCTATGCCATAGACGGAAGCCTAGTGGGTCCTGACAACGTCAGGACCCACTATGCTTGCTGTCAGTGAGTAGAGCTGACAGTTCTAATACACTGCACTACGCATGTAGTGCAGTGTATTAGAATTACGATCAGGGCCTCCTGCCCTCAAGTCCCCTAGTGGGACAAAGTAATACAGTAAAAAAAAAGTTAAAAAAAGATGTGTAAAAATAAGAAAATAAAAGTTTTAAAAGTAATAAAAGTAAAAGTCCCACTTTTTACCTTATCAGTCATTTATTATTAATAAAAATATATAAACAAACAAATAAACTATGCATAATTGGTATTGCCGCGTCCGTAACGGCCTGAACTACAAAATTATTTTGTTATTTATCCCGCACGGTGAACGCCGTAAAAAAAAATAGTAATAAACCGTACCACAATCACAACTGTTTGGTCACTTCACCTCCCAAAAAATTGAATAAAAAGAGATCAAAAAGTCGCATGTACCTAAAAATGGTACTGATCGAAACTACAGTTCGTTACGCAAAAAATAAGTCCTCGCACGGCTTTATTGATTGAAAAATAAAAACGTTATGGCTCTTAGAGTAAGGTAACACAAAAAGTGAATGATTTTTTACAAAACTTATTTTATTGTGCAAACGCCATAAGACATAAAAAAAAACTATAAACATATGGTATCGCCGTAAATATTATCGCCCCGCAGAATAAAGTGAATATGTCATTTATAGCGCACGGTGAACGCTGTAAAAAAAATAGAATAAAAAATCAATAGTAGAATTGCTGTCACCACAGCACCTAAAAATAGAATAAAAACTGATCAAAAAGCCGCATGCACCCCAAGAAAACTACAATGGATTCCTCAAGGGGTCTAATTTCCAAATTGGGGTCACTTTTGGGGGGTTTCCAATGTTTTGGCACCACAAGACCTCTTCAAACCGGACATGGTGCCTAATAAAAAGGAGCGCTCAAAATCCACTAGGTGCTCCTCTGCTTCGGAGGCCGGTGCTTCAGTGCATTATCACACTAGGGCCACATGTGGGATATTTCTCTAAACTTCAGAATCTGGGCAATACGTATTAAGTTGCGTTTCTCTGATAAATCCTTTTGTGTTATAAAAAAAATGGTATAAAGAGGATTTTCTGACAAAAAAAAAGTAAATTTCACCTCTACTTTGCTCTAAATTTCTGTGAAACACCTAAAGGGTTCATAAACTTTCTAAATGCTGTTGTGAATACTTTGAGGGGTCTAGTTTCTAAAATGGGGTGTTTGATAGGGGTTTCTAATATATGGGCCCCTCATAGCAACTTCAGATCTGAACTAGAACCTAAAAAAATAAATAAATGAGGCAATACTTCGCTTCTTATATTATACTGATAATGAGCCGTGCCCACCCCGAGATGACCCCAGTTTTGACCGTTTGTATAAACGGAGACCCCTATTAGACCATTTCAGTGCCCGGTTTTCCCAAGCATACACCCCCAAGAAGTGTATTTCTATTGATGAGTCCCTTGTACATTTTAAAGGGAGAGTTCAATTCCGCGAGTACCTGCCGGGTAAGAGGGCAAGGTATGGCGTGAAGATGTATAAGCTGTGCGAGAGTGCATCAGGGTATACCTACAGGTTTAGGATATATGAAGGAAAGGCCACCCCCAAACCAGACTGCATCCTGGACTACAATAGGTACATGGGAGGGATGGACTTGTCAGATCAAGTCCTGAAGCCCCACAGCGCCATGCGGTGTGGTATAAGAAGCTGGCCGGGCACATCATACAGATGACATTGTACAATGTGTACGTGATACGTCGATGTGCAGGCCAGACGGGAACTTTCCTGGAATTTCAAGAGGTGATTATCAAGAACCTAATCTTTAGGGACCAAGAAGGGGGGGCACCCAGTACTTCTGGAAGCGGGGCCAAACGCATCATACCAGGGTGGCAACACTTTCCAGGAGAAGTTCCCCAAACTGGCAAGAAGGGAAAAAGTCAAAAGAGGTGCAAAGTCTGCTATAAGAGGGCGATAAGGGATGACACAATATATTAATGTGACACGTGTCCCGAATAACCAGAGTTCTGTATGAAAGTTTTTTAAGATGTATCATGCAGTCCTTTAATCTACCCCAGTTTTACTTACCCTGATGCACTCCACACAGCTTATCCCCCCTCGTCTTTCCCCTCTGGGCCCTGCTGTGTGCCCAGGCAGCTGATAACAGCCACATGTAGGGTATTGCCGTACCCAGGAGAACCCACATTACAGTTTATGGGGTGTAGGTCTCCGGTCAAAATGCTCACTACACCTCTAGATGAATGCCTTAAGGGTGTAGTTTTTAAAACGGGGTCACTTCTTGCGGGTTTCAACTGTACTGGTACCTCAGGGGCTTCTGCATACATGACTTCGCACTAGAAAATCCCCAGTAGGCCAAATGGTGGTCCTTTCCTTCTGAGCCCTCCCATGGGCCCAAACGGCAGTTTATCTCCACAAATGGGGTATTGCCGCACTCAGGACAAATTGAGCAACAAAATTGAGTATTTTATTTCTTGTGAAAATAAGAATTTTTGAGCTAAAATGACATATTATTGGAAAAAATATATTTTTTTTTAATTCCCAGCCCAATTCAAATAAGTTCTGTGAAGAAACTATGGGGTCTAAATGGTCACATTACCCATAAATGAATTCCTTGAGGGGTTTAGTTTCCAAAATGTGGTCACTTCTGGCAGGTTTCCATTGCTTTGATACCTCTGGGGCTCTGCAAATGTGACATGGCACCCGAAAACCAAACCAGCAAAATCTGTACTCCAAAGAACACACAGCGCTCCTTCCCTTCTGAGGCCTTCCATGGACCCAAATGGCAGTTTATCGCCACAAATGGTGTATTGCTGCACTCAGGAGAAATTGGGCAACAAAATGGAGTATTTTGTTCCCTGTGAAAATAAGAAATTTTGATAAAAAATAACATCTTATTGGAAAAAAATTCATTTTTTTAATGTCACAGCCCAATTGAAATAGGTGCTGTGAAAAAACTGTGCGGTCAAAATGCTAAGAACATCCATAAATGTATTCCTTGAGGGGTGTAGTTTCCAAAATAGGGTCACTTCTGGTGGGTTTTCATTGCTTTGATACCTCTGAGGCTCTGTAAATGCGACATGGCACCCGAAAATCAATCCAGCAAAATCTGGACTCCAACAAACACATAGCGCTCCTTCCCTTCTGAGCCCTCCCATGGGCCCAAACGGCAGTTTATCACGAAAAATGGGGTATTGCCAGACTAAGGACAAATTGGGCAACAAAATTGAGTATTTTGTTCCCTGTGAAAATAAGAAATTTTGATCACAAATGGCATTTTGTTGAAAAAAATGAAAGTTTTTTCATTTCACAGCCCAATTCAAATACGTGCTGTGAAAAAAATGTGTTGGCAAAATGGTAACAACAACCATAAATTAATTCCTTGAGGGGTGTAGTTTCCAAAATGGGGTCACTATTGGGGGATTCCTACTGTTTTGGCACCTCAACACCTTTTCAAACCTGGCATGCTGCCTAAAATATATTCTAATAAAAAAGAGGCCTCAAAATGCACCAGGTGCTTCTTTGCTTCTAGGGCTTGTGTTTTATTCCATGAGCGCAGTAGAGCCACATGTGGGACATTTCTAAAAACTGCAGAATCTGGACAATACATATTTAGTAGAGTTTCTCTGGTAAAACCTTCTGTGTTACACAAAAAGATTTTTATAAAATTGAAATTCAGCAAAAAAAATGAAATGTGCAAATTTCACCTCCACTTTGCTTTAATTCCTGTGAAATGCCTGAAGGGTTAAAAAACTTTCTAAATGCTGTTTTGAATACTTTGAGGGGTGTAGTTTTTAAAATGGGGTGTTTTATCAGGGTTTCTAATACATAGGCCCCTCAAAGCCACTTCAGAACTCAAGAGGTACCTTAAAAAAAAGGCTTTTGAAATTTTCTTAAAAATATGAGAAATTGCTGTTTATGTTCTAAGCCTTGTAACGTCCAAGAAAAATAAAAGAATGTTCAAAAAACGCTGCCAATCTAAAGTAGACATATGGGAAATGTGAACTAGTAACTATTTTGGGTGGTATAACCGTCTGTTTTACAAGCAGATGCATTTAAATTCTGAAAAATTCTATTTTTTCAAAATTTTCTCTAAATTTTGCAATTTTTCACCAATAAACACTGAATATATCGACCAAATTTTACCACGGCCATGAAGCCCAATGTGTCACGAGAAAACAATCTCAGAATCGCTTGGATAGGTTTAAGCATTCCGACGTTATTACCACATAAAGTGAAATATGTCAGATTTGAAAAATGGGCTCTGAGCCTTAAGGCCAAAACTAGGCTGCGTCCTTAAGGGGTTAAGAGCGTTTCTCTGATCTATGGTTATGTTATCATTTGTCCTAAACGTGGACAACCTTTTAAAATCATCGATAACCATTTTGGTAAAAATTTCAACTGAGGACAACGGGACAGGGGGGGAAACCTGGTAGATCTAGACACAACAGTGGATGGAAACGTACCTGGCACTTCCGTTGTTTGTTCACGCAATAGATCTTCGAGTGCCAATAAGGCTTCTCTTTCCAAATGGCTAGTGAATTCTACGGGTCCCTTAGTGTGTAATTTCTTTAAAACCAATTTTCTTGAGAAGATATGTAAATCTTTCAAGGCTGTGAAAAAATTAAAGGAGTTGGTCGGTGAAAAGGTCAAACCCTTCCCCAAAATCTCACATTGGGCGTCAGAGAGGGCATGTGAAGAGAGATTTATTACCTCTAGATTGCTCCTCGGTTTTTTGTCCCGCTGATGATTGGATATATTCTTCCTTTTTTCTTGCCTATCGAAGTGCCATCGTGGACCCTGGGAGCCCTGAATGTTACCAAGTTCTAAAGTGTTTCTGGTCTCTCTAGGTCTAGGGGTTTCATCTATAGAGGTACGGGAGGAAATGGAAGATGACCTAGAGTGGGATACACTTCTGGATCTCCCTCTATTCATGTGCCATTTATAAACCCGGCCTTGCTGATAATCATTGATGTCCCTTTGAAATTTACCTGCTTTTACTGCACATATCTCCTTCTCCCATTTGGCAAAATCTTTATCAAGATCAAGATCATCAGAGAGCTTATCTAATGCTGTATTAGAGAGTTCTGCTTTGAGTGTTACTTGAATATTCTCAATCTCATTCTCAATTCCTATCAGACTAGCATGATTGGAGCTTACAAGTAGTTGCATGAATCCCCTAGAACACTTGTCAGAGAGTTCCTCCCATTTTTTCTTGAACTCATCATTCTCCATTTCAAAAGAGGGGAATACTTGAACTCTCAAACCACGTGGAATGAGATTCTTTGACAGGTATTTTTCTAAAAAAGCCTTGTTCCACCAAATTTTGGTTCTTTGGTGAAGTAAAGTTTTTAACTTTTTACTAATTTCTCTGCAATCTCTACCACTATCATTTAAAATCAAACTAGAGTCATCCCTAAAAATGTCATCAAGTTGTACGAGCCATGATTGATCACGGACTCTAAAGTCCATTTGATGCTGAGAGTCGGAAGCTGTGAACAACACAGAATAAATTATAATCAGTATGTACACTCCAAAAAGCATTTGTACTATGGGCTGGGCACGGTTCAAAACAGAAACGTCCCCCCATAAATTACCACATAGACAGCTCCATTATATATAGCAACCACAAAGAAAGAGCTTATAGCCAGAGTTTTTATAAAAAGTATAATTTTATTAAACATGTATCACAGACAAGGTTAAAAAATAGATGAAAGACAAGACCCTAGTATGAGTAAAAGAGCGACTACTGACACTTGCAATGCAAAGTAATAGGTATCTGTGTTTAAAAAAGTTGGACCTATATATGATCAAATAGAGTAGGCTCCCCTGTTAAGTAATTAATGAACCATTGAGAAAATCAAAGGTAAGGTAAGAGAGCAGGAGAGACCAATAACTCAGATAGAGTGCTAGTGCATATATAGAATGTTTTGAGCAAATAACGACAGCTTACCCATAGATGCAAGGAGAAGTAAAGATCAGTGCTCGCTCCAGCACATGAACCCCAACACGCGTTTCGCTGAAAGGTGCTTCCTCAGAGGAGAATGTGTATGTTATGTCCTGTATGTTGCTGCCCTTATGTAGTGTAACATGTTGAGAGTGACGCAGTAACGATGACTGTCGGCGCATCCCCCGTGACGTCGCTGGAAGTGAGGACCGCCCCACTTCCGGCTCCAGGCGCTGAAGCGCATGTCCGGATTCCCGACGCGTAACGGGAGTTCCAGACATGCGCAGTGCACCAACGGAGACGGAGAGGGAACAGCGTCGCCACCAGCAGCTGACACGGGCATGCGCACTCATCGCACAGAGGGACTCAGAACATGTGAGTAAAAAGACTCTATATTAAGTGTATGTTTATTGCGTGTCCACACGGGGGCGATTCCCATTGAGACCCGACAGACTGGAATAGTTACTTAAAGTATAGGGTAAGTGTGGGGGAAAAAAATAGTTAAATAAAATAAAATAAAAAGATGGCCACTATAGGTGGGAATAATTGTTAATTAACACACGTATTGCTTGCAGAAACATCATAGTATGTAAAAAAGACCAAATACGAAAAGGGAAAATATTGTGTAATGAAAAAAGTGATAAAGCTACTTCAATTGAAAAACCAGGAGAAAGCTGAAAATAATAAAAGGAAAATATAAAGTGGAGACTGAAAATGTATGGATAAAGGGAAGATGACATCAAAAATAAAAAAAATTAAAAAAATGAAGACACACGTGAAAAATTTGAAAAATAAAGAATAATATGGCACTAGCGCAGCTAATGTTACCAAAAGTGACAATTGTTACATAATTCAGCACAAATAAGTATTAACCTAAATGTTGTATAAAAGAGAACAAAAATAAATGCAGTGCACACAGTGATGCAAATAAATAAACGCAAACAAGAGCAGGAATACATATACATTCACATACATCGGATGAAATTATATATATCCACTAGTTAAAAATATATTGAGCTATTGTTGAATTAACAGTCATCTTTTATGTCAAAGACCAGGGTATACACTATTAATGGAGAGAGTCACTCAAATAACTAATATAATGCACATGAAAAACCGAGTCCATGTTGTAATTCCCCGCCATTTCAAGCAATGATTCGAATCCGTGTTTTCTAACACTGTTCAATACAGCAAACAGGAGAGATCGAAATTTCTCTCATTACACCATTCGAGCAACAGGTATATGTACATATTGTGCAAGAGCCTAAGAATAAGAAACAAATATAAGACGGAACATAGTTAAAATAATGCATAGATGGTAGGATTTATAGAAATGGAACAAAGCTTAAATTTTCATTAAGGCCTAGAGGTCTCATGGATCCTATCATCACGATCCATTTACATTCTCTTTGTGCCAAAACTCTCTTCAAATTGCCCCCTCTGATGCCACAATGTACTCTGTCAATACCACGTATGGACAGTGTTTTTGGGTTACATCTATGATGTTTTTTGAAATGTCTAGGTATTGTTTTTAGGGTTGTTAGATCCTCCACGTCACTGGCTCCAATGATGTCATGCACATGTTCCCTAGTGCGGATTCTCAATTCCCTAGACGTGAGTCCTATATATATCTTCGGACAACCACATGTGGCATAGTACACTACATGTGTTGTGCTGCATGAAATGTATTCCCTTGTCTCGAACTGTCTCATCCCATCAGCTGACATAAAATCGGTTGCCCGACATATGTTGGTACAAGCTCTACAGTCACCACAAGGGTAACATCCCTTTCTAGGTCCTCAAGAGCCAAATGGACATACCTGACGTGGTATGTAGTGGCTTTTGACAAGGAAGTCTTTTAGGTTTTTGGCTCTTCTCGCACTCATCATGGGCCTTTCAGATAGGTTCTGAGCTAATTGTGGATCAGACCTCAGAATGGGCCAATGTTTCTCCAAAATGGCTCTCATTTGATTCCACTGTCCATTGTACATTGATATTAAACGTACCCCCGGTTCACTTAAGCGTTGTTGTTTGGCTCTCAGAAGTTCATCCCGTGGATCAGGATCAGGCGGATCTGCTCCTCTGATACCCTATTTGAACAGCAATCTAAAGAATTGAGATCTAGATTTAGAGATAGGGGTTATAGTAACAGAATTATTAAATTAGGTTATGGGAGAGCAAGAACCACCCCATGGGATGAACTTCTGAGAGCCAAACAACAACGCTTAAGTGAACCGGGGGTACGTTTTATATCAACGTACAATGGACAGTGAAATCAAATGAGAGCCATTTTGGAGAAAACTTGGCCCATTCTGAGGTCTGAGGCACAATTAGCTCAGAACCTATCTGAAAGGCCCATGATGACGGCGAGAAGAGCCAAAAACCTAAAAGACTTCCTTGTCAAAAGCCACTACATACCACGTTAGGTATGTCCATTTGGCTCTCGAGTGACTCTCTCCATTAATAGGTTATACCCTGGTCTTTGACATAAAAGTTGATTGTTAATTCAACAATAGCTCAATATATTTTTAACTAGTGGATATATATATATATATATATATATATATATATATATATATATATATATATATAATTTCATCCGATGTATGTGAATGTATATGTATTCCTGCTCTTGTTTGCTTTCATTTATTTGCATCACTGTGTGCACTGCATTTATGTTTGTTCTCTTTTATGCAACATTTAGGTTAATACTTATTTGTGCTGAATTATGTAACAATTGTCACTTTTGGTAACATTGGCTGTGCTAGTGTCATATTATTCATTATTTTTTACGTTTTTTTCTGTGTCTTCGTTTTTTATTTTTGATCTCATCTTCCCTTTATCCATACATTTTCAGTCTCCACTTTATATTTTCCTTTTATTATTTTCAGCTTTCTCCTGGTTTTTCAATTGGAGTAGCTTTATCACTTTTTTCATTACACAATATTTTCCCTATTCGTATTTGGTCTTTTTTACATACTATCATGTTTCTGCAAGCAATACGTGTGTTAATTAACAATCATTCCCACTGTCGTGGAAATCCATCGCTCAAAATATATTAGACTGAAATTTATACGAGTCCAAACAGACTCTCAAGGCCAGACCCCATTAGTCAGTATCCTAATTAGGATATTTCACCGATATATATCGAGAGAGGAGAAGAAAACACACAGACATGCTGATATGTTCAAAATGCTCCTCTGAAGGATTTATTACCAGACTCAAACTGTTAAACTGAAATTCAGAAGGGGTGTAGGCTTGAGGTAAACCAATCAGAGACAATGTAACAATTTTTGTTATTCAGTAAAAAGCATACAATAAAATACATCCCAGATACATCATTATAATTCTTCACACATTATGTTTACAGGTGTCTTATCTCTCTTTTGGACAGAATATTCTCGTGGAGATGGGGGAGACCTTCCCTCACGCATACTTGCCACCCTCCCATCTCCCTCCCTGTCCATTCCTTACCAACTTCACATGGGAACCAAGGTCAAAGATAAAACATACGAAATCAACATTACTTGTATTAAAGAGGCTCTGTCACCAGATTTTGCAACCCCTATCTGCTATTGCAGCAGATAGGCGCTGCAATGTAGATTACAGTAACATTTTTATTTTTAAAAAACGAGCATTTTTGGCCAAGTTATGACCATTTTTGTAGTTATGCAAATGAGGCTTGCAAAAGTCCAAGTGGGTGTGTTTAAAAGTAAAAGTCCAAGTGGGCGTGTATTAGGTGCGTACATCGGGGCGTTTTTAATACTTTTACTAGCTGGGCGCTCTGATGAGAAGTATCATCCACTTCTCTTCAGAACGCCCAGCTTCTGGCAGTGCAGACACAGCGTGTTCTCGAGAGATCACGCTGTGACGTCACTCACAGGTCCTGCATCGTGTCAGACGAGCGAGGACACCGGCACCAGAGGCTACAGTTGATTCTGCAGCAGCATCAGCGTTTGCAGGTAAGTAGCTACATCGACTTACCTGCTAACGCCGATGCTGCTGCAGAATCAACTGATTTAATATTCCCACAACACTTCTTAAATACAATTATTAAACAAACTAACTTTGGAATAACATCTAGAGAACTGCTAACATCTTATCATTGTACAAACATCAGGTCAATACTTGGGATAACACTGTTCCCCTATCACTTACACACAACGTCTGCAGTGGGGAAAATACAGGCCGGGCTTCAGGTCCCCCTGAGAACAGATCTACACACACGAGCACATTGTCATACACTTCTACCTCGGGTAGTTGTATGTTCTGCAGTCGCTGGGACTGTTAATCTGGCCGGGCTGCACTTTTCACAGGTACCTTTGCTGTTTTACCTATGTCACGCCATGCGCACATCATGCCGGCTGCTACAAACCTAGTGGTGGCATTATTGTTTCCAGGGACAAGCCAATTTACTGATACCTGGCTGCACATACCCTTGTTGTCAGGTCTGTTCTCTCTTGCTCTCTCAATTGGCTTACCCAATGATCCAATAAAGTTCCTACTACCAATGGGCCCATAATTGTGGGCGATGCCAAAAGCGTACCTAGAGTCAGTGTAAATGTCGGCCGTCTTACCTTCTGCCAGGTTACAAGCCTCAGCGAGCACCTCCAGCTCCGCTCCTTGAGATGAACAAGAAGGTGAGAGTGGTTTCTGGGTGATTTACCTTGTGCCTTGTATCCTGTTCTACACATACTGTATATAATAAAGTATGTCTATATTACACATTTACATTGGAAACCCATGTCACATATAGATAGAACATTTCAAAAGGGCGGAGTTTTATTGTTCCACATTTATCTGATGATCCAGAACACTTGTAAATCCCACCCACCAGGTCCTGTAAATACATGATTAATACAAAAACAAACAAAATATGTTACTGAAATCTGGCATAAAATAAGCAATATTCAAAATTTTTTTTGTTTTGCCTTCTCCACATCTAAATGTGTAAAGACTGATCTGTGAGTGACGTCACCTCTGCCTCCTGTGTAAATTTGCTGGAGGGGGATGGTCTCTTACACAATACCTCATATTGGGTGGAGACTACAGCACAGCTTACCCAGTGCCATATTCACCGTTCTGGAAGGATCTGGAACCATCTACACAGAAAAACCTCAAAATGTAGGTTACTGTCATACACATTTAATCTGGGTTACTCCTTGAAGCTAATACACATTTTGTAGATCTCCTAGAACCAAATTCATTAATTCAAAACAAAATAAAACACAAAACAAAACTACCTGATCAGTCCCTTCAACATTCCCACCTATTTGGACTCTGCGAAAGTAATGTAGCAGGGTTCAAAACTACATATCAACATAATAAAATTAGGCACTCTATCGGGGTGGCACTAGTTTAACCCCCTGTAATACACAACAGCCTGGAACAAAAAAAACTTTCTCCTGACAAAAATACATTTTATCTTTAAAATGACCTGCAACCATTTACCTGTAAAACATCTCAGATTTTCAAAAATAACATTTAGGCAGCACCATAGCACGTGCCTCATGTGTGAAAACAAAAAAAACAAGACAAATGTAATTAGTTACTCAATAACACAGAAAATAATATATCTGGTAATATTAATTACTGCAAACCAATAAACTATACATAAAAATAGGGAACAGAGGGGGCACATACATTTTCAAAACCCCGAGTCTCACAATATCTGTAGTTTAATACATTTGAATTAACATCAAAACATTCCAACATTAAATCTTATCACATTATAACACATTAATCTGCAGTATAGCTTTTATCTTTTTACAAACGGATCCAGCCGGCTGTAATATTTTCCTCACTTGGTGTAGTTACAGACGACTGCGCGATGCGCGAAGATAAGACACATTACATAAAAAATGAAAAAAGTGGAACTGATTTTAACCCCATACACAAAACACTAACATTTTTAGACATTACTGCTGTTAAAAATAGGAAACATACAATATAGTTCTGCTTTTATTGTGGCCATTAGTTTCAAACTTCAGACATGTTACATTACACACATCACACAGATGTCTCATCACATCACAGATGTTACATTGCACACATCACACAGATGGCTCATTACATTACATATGTATCACACATCACACAGATGTCACATCACATCACACATGTTACATTACACACATCACACAGATGTCTCATCACATCACACATGTTACATTGCACACATCACACAGATGGCTCATTACATTACATATGTATCACACATCACACAGATGTCTCATCACATCACACATGTTCACATTACACTCCCCCCATTCTGACCCACATTAGTCACTGCAATGTACCCGGCTGCTACGTTTTCTTCACTCTTCAAATGAAAATTTACACCTGTATTTAAATTGTTCTTTCTCACATCATCTTACTTGTAACCACCTGTAATCACCTGCTTTGTCCTTTTAACTTATGCCTTGTCCTGGCCACTCCACTCCCTTTCTCAACTTTCCACAAACCATTGTCTTTATCACATGCAAACATCCTTCTTACCGCTGCCAGCCTCTTTTTTTTCAGTGTGTTATTTGCCTTCACATACTTTACAATTAAAGCCCCAGCTCCTTTTGCTCATTCTAATGTTGGCCGGGACCAGTGCCCCAAAGCATCTTTGTCCAACTTCCTCCTGACCCCATGGTCAGAGAGCAGTAGGGTGATTTCTGGTAAATGCCCCACCTCCAGGCAAACAGGCCACGCCACGTTTGCCGACAGATATCTCAGACCAGTCTATCTCCTAGACTGTCTTACCAATACGATATCAAAAGTCGTTCCTCCGGACATTCTAGCAGTAGGATCCTCTGATCCCTCACTGGATTGAACATCAAGAACAGACAAAATGCTGCCAATCAACAATTACAAGAGAAAATTCTTCAACACAATCGACATTCATGAACCTCCATTGATTCAAGCAGGAGTTGGTCACTTCACTTATGCAGAACACTTGCTGCCGGGGTGTGTCTTTCGGTTCATACAGCCCGTGATGTAGCATATATCCCAAACTCTTTCCTCTAGCACTTTGCAATGGTTTCACATGCAAATTATATTTGGTAACATATATATATTATCCTCCCCGCTCAGCCGTTCACTCTGTGGGTTGTAGTCTAGGGGGCTGTTATCTATGTTGGTGATAATTTCTTTATGGGCTATGGGTCTGAGCCAATACCAATGTCCTTCACTGTAATTACTACTACGACACAGGTGGCACCTTGGGTAAGTGTCAGGGTCATTCATTGAATACAGGATGTTATATTACAACGGTATTCAATCCAGCGGTCTGATGTTATACTACTACAGACTTAATTACTTGGATGTTATTTTACATCAAAGTGTATATGCCGGATTATCACATGTGCTAGAAATCAGTCTGTACTGATTCCCACCTTATGCCAGTCTGGCAATGCATACAACTGGTTTATGGACCCTTACACACAATATCACTGTCTGGCAATGAGTTAGGAAAATATAAATGATTTTCTAATACAGTATTCAAAGTTTTCCCTGTTGCACTGGGTAATGGTATTGAGTGCAAATTCAATATAGACACAATTGCTTCTCCTTGCACTGGATTCTACATTATCAGGACTTAACCATTGAAGCCCCTGTGGTACTACAGGATATTACTCACAACTATCCAACTGTCCTCTCACCTACAAACAGTCAATACCTCCCAACTATAATCCCAGACAAACGGGTAGCAGAACAACTATTAATCCTCAACAATTTTACACAACTAAATAACAAATGACGCTACAATAAAGCAGCAAGCAGAAGTTTTGTTTTTTCCTCACAGTCCAGACTACAATCTTTTCATTTCAAATACTTGACATGCGAGTTATGACTTCTCTCCGCCATGCGCTACGTCACTGCATTCCAAAGGCGGAGGTCTTACACTTCTCACAATTTTTCTGGTTAACAATGTAATTGCTGGCAAAAATTCTCTCATGTCTTTCATATCAACAGTTTAAGATCACGTACACACCTGCAATCCCTCATCACACAAAAAGCTTCAACATACCTTTTTGGATCCATCTTTCAACCCGTTCTGACTAAGGAGCCTCGTCCAAAAAGAAGTGACGTCTGACAGCTAGATTCCAAGGCTTACGCAATACATGTGTGAATGGTGTAAGAATAAGCTCCTTACCTACCGCGGTTTTTTGTAATTCACAGATGCAAAGCCAGACCTCTCCAGTGACAGCTTATCAGACGTGCAATCTTCCTGGGTTTTATCGGCACCATTACTGTCGTGGAAATCCATCGCTCAAAATATATTAGACTGAAATTTATACGAGTCCAAACAGACTCTCAAGGCCAGACCCCATTAGTCAGTATCCTAATTAGGATATTTCACCGATATATATCGAGAGAGGAGAAGAAAACACACAGACATGCTGATATGTTCAAAATGCTCCTCTGAAGGATTTATTACCAGACTCAAACTGTAAAACTGAAATTCAGAAGGGGTGTGGGCTTGAGGTAAACCAATTAGAGACAATGTAACAATATTTGTTATTCAGTAAAAAGCATACAATAAAATACATCCCAGATACATCATTATAATTCTTCACACATTATGTTTACAGGTGTCTTATCTCTCTTTTGAAACAATGAATTATTAGGAGAGACCCCGGTAGCTGGCAGGTCAGAACTGCAATAGAAAAAACTAAAGTGCCAGAGGCACTAGAAAACCCATTTTCCCAGCTACCAACAAATTGTAATAATATTTAACTTTTATTATTGTATTTATAAAAGGTCCAGGAGGGACAAGAGCACACATAGTTAAAATTAGCTAGAGATCAGCGGCAAAACACTCTATGAAATTACTGCCACACGAGACAGAATTCAGTGAATGAATCCTATCACAACAGGAACGCTAAGTCAGCAGCTGCAGACTGCCTGACAGTGCAAGTGGCACGGTTAGCAGTGTATTAGAGATAAGAGCCAGTGGATCGTAGCAGTTAAAATTATAAATGTAGCCCCCCCGACATGTTTCGTTGTCAACACAACGTCCTCAGGGGATAACAATGGGGCTAGTAAACGCGCGCTCTACTTCCTTGTATTTTAAAAGCTCAGCTGAGCCTCACACAGGGCACACCTGCGTGAGGACCAATGGAAACGCATGAAAAGTGACAAACCCCCATGAAATGAAATTGACAGCTTACAGCGCCAATCAAGACCTAAGTACAAATGCGCCAATCAATATGCACTTACGGCGCATGGGTATAGGCATACAGACGAAACTTAGCCGATCTCGGCTGTGGGATATTGCCTTCAGTCAGTACGTATGAGTGGTGCATGCGCAGAGGATCTCAGAATAGACTTTGCCGATAAATAGAAAAGTGGCGCATGCGTAGCTAGTCTCTTGATGGACTTAGCTAGTTCGGATAGTAACTGTCATGATCCCCTGGCTGTCAAACAATGAGTGCGTGTGGCGCACGCGCAAATAGTCACAGGGAGAACTTAGCCGAGAGCAAAAAAGATCAGAAGGGTTCTGTCAAAGTATGAAAGTGGCACTTGCGTAAAGAATCTTTCAATGGACATAGGTGATTTTTAGTGTATAGATATATGTAGTGCATGCGTGGATAGTCATCAAAGGGAGCTTAGTCAGTAGAGAATATAGACATATATACATATATAAGGCCATAAGGTTGTTTCAGCTGATTCCAGGGGAACGGCAGCCACAGTTATGTATGCAAATAGACAAGGGGTCCAATGTTTAGATTACTAGCACAGACAGTAGGCAGTATACATATATCTAAAAACGACATTCATCCATTGGGATGCAAAATGTAAATTAACAGGGCTATCAAAATCCAAGCATCAGAAAGATATTTTAGTATTTTAATTGGTCCTGAGGTGAATACATTACCCTTGATGCAAGGTTGAGTCAGCACTTTTGCATTGTTTTTATATATATACATGCGTAACAAAGCTGAGTATACAAAGATTATGGTCCAACACAATGGACTTCAGTCATTCGATATTACAAATAGTCATACCAAGTGTTACGAGTAAGGAGTTGCAAGTATCAGTATATAGTTTAGGATGTGTAAGAGAAGGACTGACGGAACGCCAATCAAGTGTGGAGTTATATAGTAAGTCTGACTTACAGGAAGCTATAGGAAGGCGACAAAAGTGAAGCCTTCATTAAGACCATTCGGACTCAGAGTATTCAATCTATGTATCCATTTTGCTTCTTCCTGTAGGAGCTTTTTGTCCAAATCTCCAGCTCTAGGACCCAGCTTGATTTGAGCAATGCCCCAGAATTTAAGGACATTAATATCCCCCTGATGTACAGACCTCATATGTTTGGAGATAGGGGTGTCTTCTTTAGTATTAATCATACTGATATGTTTAGAGATCCTCCTTCGAAGTTGTTGAATTGTTTTACCTACATATAATTTGGGACAAGGAAGTTGAGCCGCATAAACAACGCCGCTACTTTGGCAATTAATAAATTGCCTGATAGTGAATCTCTTTGCATCTATTGGATTGGAAAAAGTCTTAGTCTTAGGCATGAATGTGCAGAAGGAGCGTCTACCACACGGGAAGGATCCCTTTGTGGGAGGTGGAAGCCAATTACTGCGCTCAATAGCCGGTCTAGAATAGTGGCTATGAGTGAGAAACTCACGAAGGTTCCTACCTCTACGATACGTGATCATAGGGCCACTAGAGACCACATCACGTAAGTCAGGGTCCGCCTGTAGAATTGGCCTATATGTGATACCCTATATAATAAATTTAGAGCACGGGGTTATCCCAAAAAACTCTACATAGAGCGTTCGCTAGAGCGATGGCAACATCTAGAGAAGATTTACTATATGGTAAGAGTACTAATGTGAACAACACCACCCAGGAAGCAAAAGCCTCCACCATTAGATGTATAGGGAATTTTGATACCTGCTCAGATCAAATTAGGAATGCTCTACAGAAACACTGGCCAATTCTACAGGCGGACCCTGACTTACGTGATGTGGTCTCTAGTGGCCCTATGATCACGTATCGTAGAGGTAGGAACCTTCGTGAGTTTCTCACTCATAGCCACTATTCTAGACCGGCTATTGAGCGCAGTAATTGGCTTCCACCTCCCACAAAGGGATCCTTCCCGTGTGGTAGATGCTCCTTCTGCACATTCATGCCTAAGACTAAGACTTTTTCCAATCCAATAGATGGAAAGAGATTCACTATCAGGCAATTTATTAATTGCCAAAGTAGCGGCGTTGTTTACGCGGCTCAATGTCCTTGTCCCAAATTATATGTAGGTAAAACAATTCAACAACTTCGAAGGAGGATCTCTAAACATATCAGTACGATTAATACTAAAGAAGACACCCCTATCTCCAAACATATGAGGTCTGTACATCAGGGGGATATTAATGTCCTTAACTGTGGCTGCCGTTCCCCTGGAATCAGCTGAAACAACCTTATGGCCTTATATATGTATATATGTCTATATTCTCTACTGACTAAGCTCCCTTTGATGACTATCCACGCATGCACTACATATATCTATACACTAAAAATCACCTATGTCCATTGAAAGATTCTTTACGCAAGTGCCACTTTCATACTTTGACAGAACCCTTCTGATCTTTTTTGCTCTCGGCTAAGTTCTCCCTGTGACTATTTGCGCGTGCGCCACACGCACTCATTGTTTGACAGCCAGGGGATCATGACAGTTACTATCCGAACTAGCTAAGTCCATCAAGAGACTAGCTACGCATGCGCCACTTTTCTATTTATCGGCAAAGTCTATTCTGAGATCCTCTGCGCATGCACCACTCATACGTACTGACTGAAGGCAATATCCCACAGCCGAGATCGGCTAAGTTTCGTCTGTATGCCTATACCCATGCGCCGTAAGTGCATATTGATTGGCGCATTTGTACTTAGGTCTTGATTGGCGCTGTAAGCTGTCAATTTCATTTCATGGGGGTTTGTCACTTTTCATGCGTTTCCATTGGTCCTCGCGCAGGTGTGCCCTGTGTGAGGCTCAGCTGAGCTTTTAAAATACAAGGAAGTAGAGCGCGCGTTTACTAGCCCCATTGTTATCCCCTGAGGACGTTGTGTTGACAACGAAACATGTCGGGGGGGCTACATTTATAATTTTAACTGCTACGATCCACTGGCTCTTATCTCTAATACACTGCTAACCGTGCCACTTGCACTGTCAGGCAGTCTGCAGCTGCTGACTTAGCGTTCCTGTTGTGATAGGATTCATTCACTGAATTCTGCCTCGTGTGGCAGTAATTTCATAGAGTGTTTTGCCGCTGATCTCTAGCTAATTTTAACTGTGTGTGCTCTTGTCCCTCCTGGACCTTTTATAAATACAATAATAAAAGTTAAATATTATTACAATTTGTTGGTAGCTGGGAAAATGGGTTTTCTAGTGCCTCTGGCACTTTAGTTTTTTCTATTTATCTCTCTTTTGGACAGAATATTCTCGTTTACCAACTTCACATGGGAACCAAGGTCAAAGATAAAGCATACGAAATCAACATTACTTGTATTAAAGGAACAATGACTTTTCTATTCACTACAATAAAACCAAGATGGGAACTCCAGACAAGATGGCTGCTGCACGAAACTAAATCATTTAAACATTATCATCACTTTCACATAATACATATCTTAGTAATTCGGCATCCTGCTTGATAATTCACAATGTAATTTCATACAGAGAATATAAGCAAATAAATCATCCTTCACACCACCTATAATGGCCATCTTTTTATTTTATTTTATTTAACTATTTTTTTCTCCCACACTTACCCTACACTTTAAGTAACTATTCCAGTCTGTCGGCTCTCAATGGGAATCGCCCCGTGTGGACACGCAATAAACATACACTTAATATAGAGTCTTTTTACTCACATGTTCTGAGTCCCTCTGTGCGATGAGTGCGCATGCCCGTGTCAGATGCTTGTGGCGACGCTGTTCCCTCTCCGTCTCCGTTGGTGCACTGCGCATGTCCGGAACTCCCGTTACGCGTCAGGAATCTGGATATGCGCTCCAGCGCCTGGAGCCGGAAGTGGGGCGGTCCTCGCTTCCGGCGACGTCACGGGGGATGTGCCGTCAGTCATCGTTACTGCGTCACTCTCAACATGTTCCACTACATAAGGGCAGCAACATACAGGACATAACATACACATTCCTCCCTGAGGAAGCACCTTTCAGCGAAACACGTGTTGGGGTTCATGTGCTGGAGCGAGCACTGATCTTTACTTCTCCTTGCATCTATGGGTAAGCTGTCGTTATTTGCTCAAAATATTCTATATATGCACTAGCACTCTATCTGAGTTATTGGTCTCTCCTGCTCTCTTACCTTACCTTTGATTTTCTCAATGGTTCATTAATTACTTAACAGGGGAG
The DNA here is from genome assembly GCF_050947455.1 of Rhinoderma darwinii. NCBI lineage: Eukaryota > Metazoa > Chordata > Amphibia > Anura > Rhinodermatidae > Rhinoderma > Rhinoderma darwinii. The sequence continues at coordinate 76,728,909 of NC_134692.1, read as the reverse complement.
CCTACTCTATTTGATCATATATAGGTCCAACTTTTTGTAACACAGATACCTATTACTTTGCATTGCAAGTGTCAATAGTCGCTCTTTTACTCATACTAGGGTCTTGTCCTTTCATCTATTTTTTAACCTTGTTTGTGATACATGTTTAATAAAATTATACTTTTTATTAAAACTCTGGCTATAAGCTCTTGTTTCTTTGTGGTTTCTATATATAATGGAGCTGCCTATGTGGTAATTTATGGGGGGACGTTTCTGTTTTGAACCGTGCCCAGCCCGTAGTACAAATGCTTTTTGGAGTGTACATACTGATTAGGAATATTAATATGTTAAGTCAGGAAGCACAGGCGATTGTGAATCAATTTCACCTGCTTTGGTGCAAATGAAAGGGACAACAGGTGCACTGGAGTGGCATCAGCAAGACAATCCCCAAAAATGGAATGGTTTTGCAGGTAGTGGCCATAGACAATTTCTCTCGCCTTATCCTTCCTGACTGATTTTTCTCTTGTTTTGCATTTTGCTAGTGTCCTTGACAGTACTGGTAGCATGAGGACGTACCTGCAGCCCATTCATGTTTCTCAGGTAGTCCAGGTTCTCCAGCATGACACATCTAAGAAGGTTTGCTGTGTCTCCCAGCACGGTCTCAACAGAATGGAGTAGATACCAGGACACATGCCGCTACAGGAGGAGAGCCGAATAGTGGAATTGAATAGCATCAACCCAACAGTAGGACTGGCTTCTTTATGCAATGAGGAACATAAGGAACACTGCCAGAGCTCTACAAAATGACCTCCAACAGGCTACTGGTGTGCATGCTTCTGACAAAACTGTCAGAAACAGACTCCATTAGGGTGAAATGAGGACCCGACATCCAGGAGTGGGACTTGTGCTCACAGCCCAGCACCACACAGCTCATTTGGCATTCACCAGCTAACAGCAATATTGTCCGCCATTGGCACCCTGTTCTCTTCACATATGGGAGCAGGTTTACAATGAGCACATGTGACACATTTGAAAGAGTCTGGAGGTGCATGGTATATGTTAATCTGCCTTCAACATCATCCAGCATGATCATTTTGGGGAAGTGTCAGTGAGGGTATGAGGAGGTATAACCGTGGAAGGTGGCACAAACCCCCACATGATAGCCAACGCTGTTAGGTACCGGGATGAAATCCTTAGAGCCATTGTCAGACCTTACGCTGGTGCAGTGGGCCCTGAGTTCCTCCCGATGCAGGTCAATGCCCGGCCACATGTGGCCCTAGTGTGTAGTCAGTTCATAGATGATGAAGGCATTGATGCCATTGATTGGCCCTCACATTCCCCAGAACTGAATCCAATTGGGAACCTCTGAGACATTATGAATCAGTGCATCCGACGCCATCAAGTAGCACCACAAACTGTCTAGGAACTCACTGATGCCCTGATCCAGGTCCCCGGGACACCATCCACTGTCTCATCAGGAGCATGCCCAGACGTTGTGAGAAAGTGCATACAGGTACCTGAGGGCCTACAAACTGCAAGTTGCCGTGATGAAATTCATGCAAATTGTATCCGCGTGTGTGTTTCAATTTTTACTTTGATTTTTGTGGTGATTTGGAATTCAGCCCTGACCATGGATACGTAATTTTGTTCTCAACGGGTTACACAATTTATATCAGTAAAGATTTTCAACTTGAATCTTTCATTCATCGAAATCTGATGAGTATTCACTTAATTGTATTGCAGTGTATTTGATACATTACATTTTTTCACTTTAGCTGGCAGGAACATTCGCACTGAGCAGTATCATCTGTGAATGTGTTAAAACACTAATTTTAACAGGAATTGAAACCAACTTGTTGCCTATTCTCCATGAACTAATAATTTTTACAATATAAGTTTGTTTATTAGGTACGCACAACATGGCGATGCTGTTAAATCAATATATTAAAATATGTATTTAAACATTAAAATTGACAAAACCAACGTTACTCTAAATAAAGATTTTTTGTCACGATTTAAAACCATATAAAGGTACTAAGTAGAGCTATAAATCTTTCAAACTTTAAGAGTAAATGAAAAGGAATGTTGAGAAATGAGTTAGCTTTAAATAAAATCCTAACATTCCTTTCTTAAGTATGTCATCGTATATTCATTATATGCAAATGTGCTAGCAATCTATCAGCTCAAAATATGTGCAAAGAATATTTAAATTGTGACAGTTCCAATTCCATTGCTCTAAATTTCGAGCTACATAACCAAATGTGCCTCATGTCTATTTAAGACATTTATGTCAGGGCTGAGATATTTTAAAATTAAATGGCATTATTCATGGATGTCTATGATGTTTTTTTCAGAACCTTAATAAAGTCTCTTAGAAGTAGTAAGAACAGTATCTGCAGTTGAATTAAAGTGCTTTAATCTCCAGAGTGTTCTATGTATTTTTCATAGAATATACAACCTATAAAGCATAAAAATAACGCTTACATCATAAAAAAACACAATTAAATGGATTTTCTACAATTCATGACATCACAAATAGCTTGCTAGGGCAGAATGATATAACCCTTAAAGATATTCTGACACCACCTTTTTGCTGCCATTACTGAGGGCAGCATAATATAGTGGCAGGAACGTATTCATGATGTGTTGAAAACACGGCCCTCTGGCCGCTGTTTGACAGTTCTGTCACTATGCACACTAATAGGGTGAAAACTGTTCATCAGCGGTGGGATTTCGAGGTTTTCAACATCTCTCGATGCTTTCTCACAGCGCGATGTGAGCACTGCACCGATTAAAATGTAAATTTTCCAAAAAGCTCAGCTTACCTACAAATAAAACGTATAACCCTGAGAACAGCATCTCTGACACTATCTTTTGCTGCCATCTATTAGGACAGTAAAAAGATGGTGACAGATGCATTTTCAGAGCTTCTGAAGTACCAGTATAGGGGAAACCCCTTAAAAGTGACCCCATTGTGGAAACTAGACCCCTTGAGGAATACAGTGTAGTTTTCATGGGGTGCATGCAACTTTTTGATGAGTTTTTATTCTATTTTTAAGAGGTGTATTGAGTAAAAAAAACGCAATTCTACTATAGTTTTTTATTCCATTTTTTTACAGCGTTCACCGTGCGCTATAAATGACAAATTCACTTTATTCTGCGGGTCGATACGATTACGGCAATACCATATGTTCATAGTTTTTTTTATGTCTTATGGCGTTTGCACAATAAAATACTTTTTATAAAAAAATCATTTACTTTTGTATTGCCATATTCTAAGAGCCAGAACTTTTTATTTTTCCATCAAGAAAGCCATGTGAGGGTTTTGTGTAATGAACTCTAGTTTCGATCAGTATCATTTTTAGGTACATGCGACTTTTTAAACTCTTTTTAACTTTTTGAACTCTTCTTTTAGGGCATTCACCGTGCGGAATAAATAATTAAATACTTTTGTAGTTCAGGCCGTTATGGACGCGGCGATACCAACTATGTATAGTTTATTTGTTTATTTATTTTTATTAATAATAAAGGACTGATACGGGAAAAAGGGGGATTTTTACTTTATTACTTTTAAAACTTTAGTTTTTTTATTTTTACACAACTTTTTTAACTTTTTTACTTTGTCCCACTAGGGGACTTGAGTGCAGGAGGCCCTGATCGCAATTCTAATACACTGCACTACATGCGTAGTGCAGCGTATTAGAGCTGTCAGCTACTCGCTAACAGCAAGCAAACTGGGGGCTTACTTTGTGAGGACCCACTATGCTTCCGTAGATGGCATAGCCGGACGCCATTATTTGGCATCCTGTTGCCATAGCAACCATCGCCGCCTGCTATCATGAAGCGGGCCGTCGATGGTAGTTTAACCCCTAAGAAGCCGCAATCGCTATTGAACGCGGCTTCTAAAGGGTTAATCAGCTGGGACACCGCGATCGGTCCCCGCTGAAGGATACAGCTGTACAAAACAGCAGTTGTCACAGCTCCTGTATGTGTCGGACGTACTATTAGGTCATGGAGCGCGAACGATGCAGTTACCATGACCTAATAGTACGTCCAGGAGCAGGAACGGGTAAAACATACTGGACAGGGAGCCACACAAGCTTCGAAAATTTATAGTACATTACGGATACATACAAAAAAGTATATTTTGTGTCCACATTAATACATAGTGTTTCTGGAATATTGTAATTGATTTTTATTGACGAGGGTCCCAAATTTGAGGAACACCCATGGCCTTTGGACTACTTAATGCACTACTTAATCCACAACTAAGGGGGGAATGTCGAAGCAAGCAATAGTGCAGTTTTCATTTATAGTTTGGAGTAGTAGGTGTATTGGTGATGACTGGTTTGGAGTATTTACATAATTACATAGTTTATAAGGTAGAATAAAGACACAGGTCCATCAAGACCAAGCTATAGTCCTACCATGTAGAGGTAGGTAAAAACCCACATGAGACGGATGCCAATTGCCTCATTAGGGGAAAAATTCCTCCCCAACTACAAATATTAAAGTCACAATAAATCCCTGAATCAATCCCCCATCTCCTGAATCTACTATCCATAAATTGTAATATTATATTTTTAGGAAAGACATCAGGTCCTCCTTGTGGACACAATCAATTTTTCTGTCACTTTATATGGTAATAACTTTGGAATGTTTTTTACTTATCCAAGCGATTCTGAAATGTTTTCTTGTCACACATTGTACTGCATGTTATTGGTAGAATTTGGTCAATACATTCAGTTTTTATTTGTGAAAAGTATCAGAATTTTTTTTCTAAATGTAATAATTTAATTGTATCTACTTGTAAGACAGATAGTAATAACATAAAATATAAACATTATTAAATACTAATAATTAACATTTACCATATGTGTACTTTATGTTTGCATCTTTTTTTGAACGTCCTTTTATTTTTCTAGAACGTTAGAAGGCTTATAATTTTAGCAGCAATTTCTCAAATTTTTAAGAAAATTTCCAAAACCTATTTTTTAGGGACCAGTTCAGTTCTGAAGTGGCTTTTATATTAGAAACTCCCAGAAATTACCCCATTTAAAAAACTGCACTGCTCAAAGTATTCAAAACATGTTTAGATTGTTTTTTAAGCCCTTTAGACAGGATTTAAAGCAACATGGGAGCAAAATGTATTAATTTATTTATTTTTTTTGCTTTTGCAGAAATTCACTTTCAATCCATTTTTTTTGTAACACAGATTTTACCAGAGAAATGCACATGTGGCCCCAGTGTGCTACTTGACTTAAAGGCCTCAGAAATGAAGGAGCAACTAGTGGATTTTGGGGTGTCCTTTTATTAGAATATATACAGTGGAAGCCCCCGACAAGTGACCCTATTTTGTAAACTACTCCCCTCTAAGCATTTATGATGTGCAGTTCTAAGGATTGAAAGAGCACATGTTCATTTGAGGCCTATTTAGGTGATATTTATTTACCACATTATTATACCACCTTATTATGCCCTGATGTACTCAGCACAGGTTACATATGCCACTACATTATAATACAGGGTCCATCACAGCATTGGACCACAATTGCAGTGCTCTGAAAACAAAAAGTCAAACAAACCCCCAAGTGATTATCCCTATTTTGGAAACTACACCACTTAAGGCATTTTTTAAGGGGTGTAGTGGGCATTTTTACCCCACAGGTATTTTTTTCATTAGAAATTAATGCTCAGTGGATGGTGCAAAGTGAAGATTGCAATTTTCCACTGATATGCCCTTTTAGTGTGCAATATGTTGTGCCCCGTTTGTGCCACTGAAGACAAATACCTCATTAACTGTTAAGCACGTTTTCCCGGGTATGGAAATGCCATAGATGTGGACATAAACTGCTGTTTGAGCACACTGTAGGGCTCAGAAGGCAGGGAGCTGCATTTGGATTTTGGGGCGCAAATTTGTACTTGTAGTAGTTCTGTTTTGGGTTTTACTGTTATTTCAGTTTATATTGTAGTGGCATATGTAACCTGTGCTGAGTACATCAGGGCACAATAAGGTGGTATATTAATGTGGTAAATAAATAATAATCCACAGATTATTTGTGGCCAGTGTCACACTGATAAATGGTACCCAATCTTTTCCCCGTTTTGAAATACTCTCTGCACCTTTTTGTTTTTTAAACTTGAAACTTTTGACATTTTTTTCATTGTTATTAACGTTTGTATTATTTAGATACGGTAAGTTATTCTTTTTTTGTCCTTTATAACGTACATCTTTTTAACTTCCAACAAAATATAAGCAAACCCATTACTCCCCCCCCCCCCCCACACACACACACAGACCCCAGTAGGCTGCGAGAGGAAAAGAATAGAGAAGGGAAAAAAAAAAAAAAAGAGAATAAACTTATTTCTGCTTAACTTGGCCTGTTTATAGCTTATATCACAGTCAAAGCGCCCTAACTCACCTCTGTTTCACTTAGTCAGATACATGAGCGGAAATCCATTTATCCCATATTTGATGACATTTAACCAGTTGGTCCTTGGATTGATATTATTATATGGATAAATATTATTTTCAAACCCCATATTACCTTCTGCACGATTCTCACAACAGAGAATGGGAGGGATTTGTGGAGGCATCCAATATTACATTAACACCACTCTGCCTATCATTAGCAACTTAAGAGACGCTATTTTGTCAGTGCCACAAATTGTAATACTGCTTGTATCACCAAGAATAAACTATTTTAAATCCATAGAGATTTTTAACCCATATATATGGTTAATCCCATTCATGATCTTTACCCAACAGTGCCACAACTCTGAACAACTTCAATACAAGTGTATAAGGTTTGTATTACTAGAAAAGTAAAACTTTGGACACTCCGAGGTAGATCTAATGCCCATTAGTGCCAATCTGCTATGTGAATAGTATAGTCTGTTCAATATTAACAATTGAGTGGTTCTGTGTGAAAAATTATAAGAACTAACTTTTACATTTTTAAAAACGAACCCCCAATTCATTGAAATACCTGGGGCTGATTCACTGTTCCATTTGGATCTACCCAGAAGCCCATTTACACATATGAACACTCCCGTTAGAAGTCTATATATTCTAGAAAGCCTATTAAGGGTAAACACGACCTTTTAACATGAAAATGTAAAAATTATTTTATTGATCAACATAATTAAAAATATACAAGCATGTACATAGTTACATAGTTACATAGTTAGTACGGCTGAAAAAAGACACATGTCCATCAAGTTCAACCAAGGGACGGGAAAAGGGAAGGAAAAATTTCTACACATAGGAGCTAATATTTTTTTGTTCTAGGAAATTATCTAACCCTTTTTTAAAGCCATCTACTGTCCCTGCTGTGACCAGCTCCTGCGGTAGGCTATTCCATAGATTCACAGTTCTCACGGTAAAGAAGGCTTGTCGCCTCTGCAGCTTGAACCTTTTTTTCTCCAGACGGAGGGAGTGCCCCCTTGTTTTTTGAGGGGGTTTTACAAGGAACAGGATTTCACCATATTTTTTGTATGTGCCATTAATATATTTATATAAGTTAATCATGTCCCCCCTTAGTCGTCTTTTTTCAAGGCTAAATAGGTTTAATTCTTTTAATCTTTCCTCATAACTTAAATTCTCCATGCCCCTAATTAACTTCGTTGCTCTTCTTTGTATTTTTTCCAACTCCAGGGCATCCTTTCTATGAACTGGAGCCCAGAACTGAACTGCATATTCTAGATGAGGCCTCACTAATGCTTTGTAAAGTGGCAATATTACATCCCTGTCCCGTGAGTCCATGCCTCTTTTAATACACGACAATATCCTGCTGGCCTTTGAAGCAGCTGATTGACACTGCATGCTGTTATTGAGTTTATGATTTACAAGTACACCCAGATCCTTCTCAACAAGTGAATCCGCCAGTGTAGCTCCCCCACCGGAAGAAACACAGTCACATGGCATCCTGAGCCAATCACAGACGGGAATAAAATATCAGAATGTAATGTTGAATGAATGTGGGAGATCAAAGAAACCAAGGCTGTGATTGGATCTAGGAGGCCACAAACCCAGGCTAAAACAAGGATACATGGCATCCGGAGCCAATCACAGACTGGAAAAAATGTCAGCATATAACACTGAATGAGTGTAAGAGCGACCGTAGTCAAATGAAATAGCCTCATAGTATCAACACCACCAATCATGTTACAAGGATGCCGTAGATGGTTCTGACATCACATATAGAAATCATATAAGGGAGGCTACAGAGAAGCCCAGGACAAACAGCAATCCCCATCATAGTATGCAAAACTAGTAAAGAAGGAGGCTGGCCAATTTTGATTGGAAAGACAATCAAAACTAGGTACAATAAAAACCACTGATGCAGACAAGACAAGATTAAGAGTAATAATAAATAGTGTAATAAAACATATAAGACAGTGAACAGAGCAAACGTGAGTGCAAAACGTGAAGTGAAAAAACCACAATTGAAAATGTCTGAACATCCATGTTCGTACCTGTAATATATAATCTGGTAAAAAATACATTGAACACATGAACACAAACATGATGTAAAGATGAATATAGATGTGAGACAAATTCATAAATGCATAACATTTATACATGTATGTATACACAGATTGTGTAAACTAAAGTGACCTGGTGCAAAGCTTGGTTATATATTTATGATTGTGTGTTCAGGGAATCACTAAAAAACTCCATCTTGTTGTGACGGTTGTACTTTTTATATATATGTTGTAGAAAATAATAATTTAATTTGTGAAATATGAATACATAAAAAATCATAAATACTAAGGTGTGAGAGGGATCACAAAAAAACAGAACCCTATGTAGTAACAGTAAATATCAGAATATATTATGAAAAAGGTAATATAAATAAAGTGACTTAAGTGCGTAAGTTTATTAGCAAAAAAAAAAACACACAATATATATATATATATATATATATATATATATATATATATATATATATTTATTTTTAAGACAAAACATCTATCAATATAGCCCACACCGGGGGGGGGGGGGAAGGACGGTCGGAGGAAGAACTATTATGGGGGGAAAGAGTTCAAAAGAAATTGAAGGTACAAATAAATAAAAAAGTGTTTAACCCGTTAGTGACCGGCCCATCGTGTTTCTACGTCGGTCACTAACGGGCCTTATTCCGATGCCATAGACTTTTTACGTCGCGGCATCGGAATAAGTTTACAGAGCAGGGAGCTGTCAAATCTCCCTGCTCTCAGCTGCTAGAGGCAGCTGAGGGCTGGGAGCGTCCCTACTCTGCCGGGTGAGATCGATATTAGTCTCGATCTCACCCGTTTAACCTCTCAGATGCGGTGCTCAATAGCGAGCACCGCATCTGAGTGGTTTTGGAGAGAGGGAGGGAGCTGCCTCTCTCCCCCACCGACACCCGGCGATGCGATCGCCGAGTGTCTGTGTCTCCAATGGCAGCCGGGGGTCTAATAAAGGCCCCCAGGTCTGCCTGGAGTGAATGCCTGCTAGATCATGCCGCAGGCATGACCTAGCAGATGCCTGTCCGTGTTAAACGGACAGGCAGTAATACACTGCAATACAAAAGTATTGCAGTGTATTATAAATGCGATCGCAGAATCGCATATTATAGTCCCCTAATGGGAATAGTAAAAAAGTTTAATAAAGTCAATTAAAAAAAAAAATGTGAAAAAAATGGAAAACCATTGCTTTACTATTAAAAAAAACAAAATAAAGTTAAAAAGTTACACATATTTGGTATCGCCGCGTCCGTAACGACCCCGACTATAAATCTATTACATTATTTAACCCGCACGGTGAACGCCGTAAAAAATGTAATAAAAAACTATGGAAAAATTCTGTGAATCCTGACTATAAAAAAATGTGATAAAAAGTGATCAAAAAGTCGCATCTACTCCAAAATGGTACCAATAAAAACTACAAGTCTTCCCGCAAAAAAAAAGCCCTCATACAACCGCATCGGCGAAACAATAAAAACGTTACGGCTCTTCAAACATGGAGACACAAAAATAAATCATTTTGAAAAAAAAGCGTTTTTACTGTGTAAAAGTAGTAAAACATACAAAAACTATACAAATTTGGTATCGTTGCAATCATAACAACCCGCTGAATAAAGTTATTGTAGTATTTATATCACACGGTAAACGGCGTAGATTTAAGATGCGAAAAACAGTGGCGAAATTTCAGGTTTTTTTCTATTTCCCCCCAAATAAAAGTTCATAAAAGTTAATCAATAAATAATATGTCCCCCAAAATGGTGCTATTGAAAAGTACAACTTGTCCCGCAAAAAACAAGAAACAAGACCTTATACAGCTATTTCGATGCAAAAATAAAAACATTATAGCTCTTGGAATGCGACGATGGAAAAACTTAAGGTCCAAAATAGGCTGGTCATTAAGGGGTTAAAAAAACAATGTGGCAGATGCCAATCAAAGAAATACTCAAGATCCTAAAAAGGGCACATAGCTATTATCCTTGTTAAGACCATCCGGGTATAATGTTCCCAATTTGGCAATCCACCTACTCTCTTTTTGGCCTAAAATTTTCTCCAATACCCACCCCTTGGTCCAATAAGTACTCTATCAACCCCTCTATCTTTAAGAAGAGAACCATCAGAATTATGTTTTAACTTAAAGTGTCAGGGGATAGTAGTCAGTGCGGAGAGCTCATCCTTATCAGGGGCAGACTCAATGCCTAAGACATGCTCCCGTACCCTTCTACGTAATTGTCTAGAGGTTATACCGATATAAATCATCTCACAAGCGCATGTGACAAAATAGATGACACCAATGGTTTCCCAATTAACATCATGGGTAATCGTAAATTCCATCTGGTGTATAGAATCATAGAAGGAATTTGACCTTTCTATGTTTGGGCATGTGACACATTTGCCATAGTGGAAACAGCCCAATTTAGGTCCCTTTGATCCGAAGACATTCTGTGGTTCCATGCTGTGATGATAACTGTGTACCAACATATCTCTAAGATTTCTAGCTCTCCTATAGGTAATCGATGGTATAGATCGGCCAGTATTTTCGTATTACTGAGCCAATTTCTCTCGACTCGCAGTTGAAATCCGTGATTATCCTTACCTGTGATCGGGTAGATGTTCATGTCAACCACCTTGCAACAATGTAGTCCTGTCACTAGTTTTTGCTCTCCTATATGCTTTCTGTAAGCATTGGTTGCTATACCCACGGTGTTGAAACCTTCTTTTTAGATAATCTGCTTGCTTTTCAGACAGGCTGTCACCAGAGCAGATTCTTCTTGCACGTTGATATTGTCCCACTGGTATATTTTTGATGAGATGACTAGGATGTGCCGATGAAGCGTGAAGGACCGTATTGGCAGAAGTACTTTTTCTAAACAAACCCGTCTGTGGAAACCCATCATAACCATCTCAGACCTGCTAGATCATAAGCACATTGTCAATATACCTAGCCCAAAATAGTACCCGCTCAATCATAGGTACTGGCTCAGTCAGGAAAATATTCCTCTCCTACAGCCCCAGGAACAAATTAGCATAAGAGGACACACAAGTTTCCCCCATGGCTGTACCCTGGAGCTGTAGGTAAAAGGTCGCCTTGAAGATAAAGATTTATGAGTCAGTATAAAGTTGAGTGCTTGTAGAATAAACATTTGTAGAGATCTATCTAGGTTACTTGATGTAAGAAAAAACCGAACTGCCTCCAAACCAGCATCATGTCTGATAGAAGTGTACAAGCTCTCCATGTCACAGGTGACCAAGTATGTACCAGATTCCAAGTGCACACCATCCAATTTTCTCAGGATGTCAGTAGTAACCTTTTTTCTTTTTCTCTTTTTTTTTTATATCCTTCAATACTTTTCATCTATAAAATTACTTAACACTAAATCGATTACAATACAAATAATAAATCACCTTTCCCTTGCTACCCACCCCAAACCCCCCAAGGGACAAAAAGGAGAGCAAAAGAAAAAATATCTGGGGATAACTCATTGTACCATCTTCCCCATCGCTGAGAAAACATCCTGGTTGCCTTTATATTCTGACATGTAATAACCTCAAGATGGATAAATCTCAGGACTGCTAACTTACATTCTCTCCATCCCGGGGGCTTATTGGAGATCCATTGTTTCAGTATAATTTTTCTGGCAATATATAAAATACACCCTAGAGTTATCCCAAGACTGCATCCAAGTATACATGTGATTGGGCTGCAGTCTATCACAACGTTATAAATTCTATTCAAATCTTCTATAACCCTGTTTCAATATCTTCTTAACTTGGGACAATTCAACATTAAGTGGATCAAATCTCCCTGCAAGCCCTCACATCTTGGACAACTATCCATCTCCCTATATCCCATCTTTTTTAACCTAGTCAGTGTATAATGAGCTCTATAAATTCTGAGAAGTTGAGAGGCAGTTTGGGAAGGAAATATAGATAAAGAAGGAACTACCTTACATATGTTTGACCATTGTGCTTCCTCTATTTTCCCTACGTCCTTCTCCCATTCATCCACTAGGGGTCCCCAGTTCACTACTTTTTCATTAATCTACTCCCCGTAGATTTGTTTTATCCCTTTTTTAAATACGAAGTTCAAGAACAATTCTTTAAGGGATTCCCACTCTTCAATTGTGTTATATTTTGAGCTTTAAGGGCCGAGGCCAATTGTAGATACTGAAAATACCATATATCTCTAATTCCAAATTCCTGACACAGGGTTTGAAAAATCTTAATTTTCCCCCTTCCATCACTTGTCCCAACCTATATATTCCCCTAGCTTCCCAATTTTGGAAGTTTTTTTCGTTTATGACATTCTTCCAATTTCGGATTGTTCCATAAATATGAGGTTTCAGTATATCCTCCAATACCCATTACTTTCTTTACTTTACCACCTACCTTGTGAGACATCTCCCCGGTGGGGCATTTACCACAAAAGATTTTTAGGATTTTAGATTTTTAAAGATAATTAGGCTCTGGTATAACCATAACTGGATTCCCTATTCCATAATAATTTAACAATTTCCCAGGAATATCCTCACAGTTATTTAGGCCCCAGCCTCTCCATTGAGACATTTGACCTGACAAAAAATAAATTTGAGTATTTGGAATAGTTAAACCCCCCTCCTCTTTATTTCTCTGCCGGGTATTCAAACGTATTCTTGCATTGCGACCCTTCCATATTATATCGCTATAAATTGCATCTATTGTTTTAAATATTTTAGGATTCAGCCATACTGGACTATTTACAGGACATACAATAACTGATGATGCAGCACAGATTTAACCAATGCAGACCGAGCGTGTAAAGAGAGTGGAAGTTTTGACCAGATTTTAACCTTCTCTCTAAATCTAATTAATAAGGGATTTATATTTAATTCAACATAATCGTCAATATTTTTAGAGACATTTATCCCCAAATATTTAAACGAATTGTTACAAACAGGAAGAGCTAGAGAACCATGCATACATGAATTATCCAGAGTCATAATTGATCTTTTATCAGGATTAATATGGATACCCGAATACCCTGAAAATTCATATATTTTTTCCAAAGCTCTGGATTGCGATCTCCCCCTATACTCCAAAAACAACATTACATCATCTGCAAATAACATGATTTTTTTCCACCATCCTGCAATGTCTAAACCCACGAATACCCAAATCTCCTCTTAATTCTGCAGCAAGGGGTTCAATTTAAAGGGCAAACAAAAGAGGGGACAGAGGGGTACCTCTACCAAGCAGGAATTTAGATGTTTTTCCCCCATGAATTAAATCATGTGCCCATGGTCTAAGATATATTATTTTTATCAATTTTGTGAATATTGTAACAAAACCCATCCTCCCTCAAAAGGCCTTGGGGCATCCAATGAAACCAACAGGTGATCAGCATGATCGAGTGGGGTACCCTGCATATTCTGATATAGACGACAAATATTTTCTGTCGTCGATCTATTGGGTATAAAGCCTGCCTGATCTCTATTCATCAATTCTTCTATTCGCCAAAACCCTTGCCAATATCTTGACAGTTACATTAAGTAGAGAGATTGGTCTATATAAAGTGATTTCCTCTATATTCTTTCCTGGTTTTGGGATTACCACCACCGCTGCTTCGTACATCAAAAGGAAGTCCGTCCATCTCCGGGTGCCTTCCCACTTGGTGTTTCCATAATAACCCGGTGTAATTCCTGAAGTAGTATTGGTGCCTCCAACTTTTCAGCACTTACTCTAGAAAGCATAGGCATACTCATGGACTCCAAATATATTCTACAATTTTCCTCCGCATATGAAGTCTTAGATTAGTACAAACTTTCATAGTACTGAAAAAAATGATCTCTAATTGAATTGGTCTGTAAGTTTACTGATTTCTGAATTAATACATTTAATATTTTTAGTATCCCTTTCCTCCCCCTCTCCCACTATGTTTGCTAACCATTGTACCATTTTTCCCCCCTCTATTAAGTAATTATGCATCTCAAAAAAAAAATGTCTTTGTACTTTGGCTAATAAAAACCTTTCGAGTTCCTCTTGTGCGTCTACAAAAAAAAAAATCCCTGTGTACTAGAAAGGTCCAATTTTTTTTCACTATGCTGAACTTTATCCTTCATTTGTTTTTCAATTAAATTAAATAGCTTTTTAAGTCTACATATTTCCCTGTTCAAAATACCCCTAAAATGTGCTTTACTAGCATCCCATATAATATTTTGAGATGCAGTCCCCTTGTTGACCTCATAACAAAATTTAAAGAGGCTCTGTCACCAGATCATAAGTGCCTATATAATCTGATTGGCACTGTAATATAGATAACAGCAGTGGTTTCTATTTTGAAAAACGATCATTTTTGAGCAAGTTATGAGCAATTTCAGATTTATGCTAATTAGTTTCTTAATGACCAACTGGGCGTGTTTTCACTTTTTACCAATTGGGCGTTGTACAGAGGGGCCCATAACTTGCTCAAAAATGATAGTTTTTCAAAATAAAAACCACTTCTGTTATCTACATTACAGCGCCGATCACATTATGTAGGAGATATGGCACATAATCTGGTGACAGAGCCTCTTTAATGAGGCTCTGTTACCACATTATAAGTGGATCCATATTGTACATGATGTGATTGGCACTGTAATGTAGACTACAGCAGTGTCTTTTATTTAGAAAAACAATAATTTTTGACGGAGTTATGACCTATATTAGCTTTATGCTAATGAGTTTCTTAATGAACAATTGGTCGTGTTTTACTTTTTGGCCAAGTGGGCGTTTACCGAGGAGTGTCTGACGCTGACCAATCAGTGTCATACACTTCTCCCCATTCATTTACACAGTACTAGCGATATAGCTATATCACTATGTGCAGCCACATAAACACACTATAACATTACTGCAGTGTCCTGACAATGAATATACATTACCTCCAGCCAGGACATGATGTGTATTCAGAATCCTGTCACTTCTGTAGCGTCTGTGTGATATTTACAGCAAGGCAAGCGTAATCTCGCGGGATTACGATGTAACCTGTAATTTCAAACGAACTGGAGGTAATGTATAGTCATTGTCAGGACACCGCAGTAACGTTATAGTGTGTTTATGTGGCTGCACATAGTGATATAGCTATATCGCTATGTGCTATGTAAATTAATGGGGAGAAGTCTATGACGCTGATTGGTCACTGATTGGTCAGCGTCATACACTCCTCTGTACAACGCCCCCACTTGGCCAAAAAGTAAAAAACGCCCAGTTGTTCATTAAGAAAGTCATTAGCATAAAGCTAATATAGGTCATAACTCTGTCAAAAATTATCGTTTTTTTTAAATAAAAAACACTGCTGTAATCTACATTACAGCGCCGATCACATCATGTACAATATAGGCCACTTATAATGTGGTGACACAGCCTCTTTATGTTCTTCCTCAAGCTTATCTTAGGTGTCAATATATTCCAACCATTGTGGATTTAAATTTCAAATTCTTCTTCTAAAATGAATTTTAGTGCCAATATTTATACCAATAATAGAGTGATCTAAGACTCTCTAGCCACTTAGTACGTGTTTTCCATTAAATTATATGCCCCTGATTCCCTAAAATTAAATATATCCTAGTTAGTGACATATGAATTTTAGAAAAACAGGTAATTTGTTTTATGTTTGGATTTTTAAGTCACCACAAATCCAAATTTGCAAATCCAATTTCCCAAATATAGCCAATTTAGAATCGATTTTCACTCATACATAAAATGTATCTTTATACAAATCTACAATGTTATTAAAGTTCCCCAGCAAAAAGTAAGGATGTTATCTCTGTCCAGAAGAAACTCTTGGAAGTCATATATCACCTCATACTTTAATGGTGGTGGCATATATATATATAGCTGCTACTACACATTCAATACTATCTCTAATACCATGTAAAAAGAAATAGTGTCCCCTTTTATCTAGTTTTTAAGATTTCAATTCAAATTGCACTTCTCCACACACAAATATTGACACTCCCCTTGAAAAAGAGGAGTGTACTTAATGAAGCTGAGCCTGTATCCAGCTTTCCTTTAGCCAATCAAGAGTTACTGATGTTAAATGAGTTTCATGTAGGCAAATCAAAGAGGGGATTTTGCCCCCTTAAAAGACAAAAAAATGCTGTACTCTTAATCCTGTTTTGCATCCCTCTTATATTCCATGATATAATCTTAACCATCACAATTCAGAAGAGAAAAAACAAACAAACACATTCCCACCCCAAGCCCCTCATAATGTACCCTATAAGGATTTTCTCTCTTTTTTTTTTTTTTCCTTTTACCCTAGAAAACATACTCTCTTGTCTCCTTACATTTTTTTTTCCCCATGGTCATTATCCCCTCGCCACCCCAATCCTCTTCCCCTCTTCATTTTATTCTGAAAACTTTGATATCTAATTTTGCCTCTAAATTTCTCTATTTATGAATATCTAAAGGGGCTTCAATGAACTTTGTAGTTCCTCCCAGATAATACGCATCTTTGCAGGATACAAACATTGAGTACTTAATCTGGTTTTGCTGTAATCTTTTTTTGACCAGAATAAATTTACTCCTTCTTTTCTGTGTTTCCCATGAAAAGTCAGGATAGAAAGAAATTCTTTCTGAGTTGAACATCAGTGACTGTCATGATGCGGGGTGAGGACCCACTGGGCCGTACCACGTAGCGGGATGGCAGCTGGCCAAACAGGTAAGTACAGAGTTGAATAGTTCAGCGAGGATACCAGAGGCAACGTAGACAGTAGCGGGGCAGGCACGTACTGGACCAGGCGGCGGGAAGACGTCAGGTGAGGCATAGCAAATCAAGTGTAGACTGTAGCACAGCACGGTAACAGCACAGCACGGCACTATTACTGGGTAACATGGAAACAGGATACGGGATACAGGAACAAGGTACACTGGGAAACTGGAAGACACTGGGAGACCATTAGCACGACAAACTATGGGTAACAAACAATGCTCTGGCAAAGAGCAAGAGGGCAGAGCCCTTTTTATAGCCCAGGGCATCCTGGGCTAGATTGCAGACTTCCTGCAAAATGTGCGCTCTGGCCCTTCAAGACCGTGCATGCGCGGGGGCGCGCGCGCCGGAGATAGTTTCAATGTCCGGAAGTGAGTGCCGGCGCCTCACAGGAGGACGATGCTGCATGCAGGTAAGATGTCCATGGCCAAGGCCGTCGAGGCTTAAGTCAGAACGACGGACCGTGGCCATAGACGTTACAGTATCCTCCCGTCTTCTTGTATCTGCCTTTCTCTTCATGCGGTCCACCGCCAACATGATAGAAGATTGGGTCTGTTGCCAAATCTGTAGAAAGTCCCTAAAGGTCGAGTCAGCTGCAGGAAACTGGGACATAGTAGAAACAAGGAGAGGTATACGAGGATGCTGACCGTAGACGATGAAGAATGGACTGGAAGTGGTCGACTCACTGGTGTGGTTGTTATAAGAGAACTCTGCCCACAGGATCAACTGCACCCAATCATCATGGCGCCTGTAAACAAAGTGATGTAGATAGTTCTCCATAATCTGGTTAACGCTCTCGACTTGCCCATTGCACTGGGGATGATAGACCGAAGAGAAGTCCAATTTTACACCGAGGAGGCCGCAGAGTGCTCTCCAAAACATTGAGGTGAACTGGACCCCTCAGCCGGAGACAATATGCAGGGGCAAGCCGTGCAGACGGAAGACGTGTTGTATGAAGAGGTCAGCCAATCACGTAGCAGACGGCAGACCGGTCAAGGGAATTAAATGAGCCATCTTGGAAAATCGATCCACCACCACCCAGATCACACTGCAACTCGCAGAAGAAGGAAGATCCATGACAAAGTCCATAGCAACATGTTGCCAGGGGGCAACGGGCACAGGCAGTGGTTGGAGCAGGCCAGCAGGTCTGGAGTGAACAACTTTATTTGCTGCGCATACTGTGCATGAGGAGACAAAGTCCATAACGTCTTTGGGTAGCATGGGCCACCAGAACTGAAGGGTGATTAGATCTTGGGTCTTACGAGCACCTACGTGACCTGCCAGCTTAGAACTGTGACCCCAGCGAAGAATTCTTCCTCGGTCAGCCAGACGGACAAAAGTCCTTCCAGGAGGAATGTCTCTAACTTGCAGGGGATTCACAGAGAAGATGCGGGATGGGTCAATAATATTCTGTGGAGATTCCATGGCGTCCTCAGTTTCTAAAGATCTAGACAAGGCGTCGGCCCTCACATTCTTATCGGCGGGTCAGTAGTGGAGTTTGAGCCGGAACCGAGCAAAGAACAACGACCACCTGGCTTGACGAGGATTCAACCGCTGGGTCGTCTGTAGGCAGGTCAAATTCTTGTGATCCGTGAAGATCAGGATTGGATGAACCCCGCTCTCCAGTAGATGTCTCCACTCCTGCAGAGACAGCTTGATGGCCAGTAACTCCCGATCCCCAATCGAGTAGTTGCGCTCTGCGGAAGAAAACAGCTTAGAATAGTAGCCACATACCACAGCCTTGCCTTTCGATCCTCTCTGGAACAACAGTGCACCAGCACCAACCGAGCAAGCGTCCACCTCTAACGCAAACTGTAGGGATACATCAGGATGGTACAGATTGGAGGCAGACGTGAAGGCTTTTTTTAAGTATTCAAATGCGGCTTCAGCCTCCAGAGTCCACATTTTGGCATTCATACCCTTCTTAGTGAGGGTGGAGATATGAGCAGTCAAAGATGAGAAGTTGGGGATGAACCTCTGGTAGAAGATGGCGAATACTAGGAAGCGTTGTATGGCCCTTAAGCCTTGGGGACCTGGCCTACTCCAGGACAGCCTTTACCTTCTAGGGGTCCATCTTGAGGCCCTGATCAGAGATAATGTAGACCAGGAAGGATAGAGACTTCTTCTCAAATACACACTTCTCCAGCTTGGCATAAAGGCGATTCTCTCTTAGACGGAGCAACACCTGGCAGAAATTACTTTGATGAGTTACTGGATCTGGGGAAAAAAAATCAAAATGTCTTCGAGATACACCACAACACAAACATAAAGGAGATCACGAAAAATGTCATTGACAAATTCTTGAAATACTGCGGGGGCGTTACACAGGCCGAAGGGCATAACTATGTATGAAGGGCCGTAGCGATCCATCTGTTTTCGTAACAAAGAAAAACCCTGCTGCAGCCGGGGATGAGGATTTACGAATGAAACCCCTCTCCAGGTTCTCCTTAATGTAGGCCGACATGGACTGGGTCTCTGGCAAGAGAGATGGTACACTCTACCACGAAGAGGAGACGATTCAGGAACCAGGTAGATCGGACAATCATATGCCCGGTGTGGCGGCAAGGTCTCAGCCTCCTTTTTGTCGAAGAAATCTGAGAACATGGAGAAACAAGAAGGCAACCCTGTCAAAGGCTGAAGTGGAGCAGGCTGTGGCGACTGGATATGGCCCAGACAGCGGTCAAGACACTTTGGGCCCCACTGGAGAACCTCTCCAGAGTTCCAATCCAGGATGGGGGCGTGCAAAAGGAGCCAAGGCAGTACAGGGGTGGATGGCCTTGGACAGGGCGAACAGGGAGATGAGTTCAGCATGAAGGGCTCCCACTTGGAGTCTCAACGGCTTGGTTACGGACACAACTGGGTCAGGCAATGGCAGTCCATCCACCGAGGCAACGATCAACGGCCTTTCAAGCTGGATAGTAGGCAACTGAAGAAGATCCACAAGGTCCTGGCAGATGAAGTTGGCTGCAGAGCCGGAGTCCAGATAGTCAGAGACCGGATGGGACCTCTCGCCAGCAATGATGGTTACGGGAATGAATAGTTTGGAAGAGAGGATCCGGACAGGAGGACGACACTGCATGCAGATAAGATGTCCATGGCCATGGCCGTCGAGGTTTAAGTCAGAACGACGGACCGTAGCCATAGACGTTACAGTGACCCTTTAATTCTCACATTCCTGATTATCTTCTCTCTGTCCTCAAAAGTTAATGGGTTGAGCAATATCGGTCTAGGAGGAAACTCCGCTTTTGGGGAACCAGTTGGCACTCTATGAACACGCTCAATCATCAAAAATTTTTAAAAAGTGTCCTTGTCCAGAACTTGTAACCATTTGGAACTCCCTAATATCACTACCCTCTGAATTCTCAGGAGTCACAGGTTTTTTCTCCTTGCAGAATCTTCCATTAACTCCATTTTTTTTAAGATTTCCTTATTTAAATGCTCCATTTCCTGTAAAGAGTTATGACAATTTTTTTTTTACAGGACTTGTATTTTCTTCTCCATTTCATTTATACTTATTTTAATTTTAGAAACATCAAGCATGATAAATGATACTTCTTGTTCAACCCCCCTCCCCCCAACTGCATGAACATCTCCCCTAATTTTTCATTACACACATTGACCGCATTTAATATAGACTTCCTCCATGCTTATCCCAGACTCAACCTGTTTCTCTCCCTTACACGGGGAATTTATAGGTGAGATATTAACGGTTTCTGTAATGTCAAAATAGAGCACACTTGTGTCACTACTAGTACCGTCAGATTTTCTTGCAAACTTTGTATGTTTTTCAGCAATGCTTTCATTCAGATTGCTCCCTTTACGTCTTCCTCCTCCAGTATTTCCCGCTGCAGCATTTTTGCCTTTTCCTCTGTTCATAATGCCTTCAGTTTTGCTCTTATAGCAAAGGAGGCTCAGTTCGAAAATAGGAATAGGAACAACTAATGGCATATAAAGAGTATGGCTAGAACAGGCCCTATTGTCCACACGAAGAAATAGCGCAGACCCTAGTAGCTGGCAGGGATGGATTATATACAAAAGCAAATTGGTGTGCAAAAGCACTGATGATCCCAATTTCCCAGCTGCTATTGAATTGTTGAAATCATTAAAACGTAACTTTTATTATTTTAATTTAGAAATGAAGCACAGCAGAGAGAAGAAAGACGTACAACATTGAGGTGAGTTAAAATGGTTCCAAGTCGGTTAGCGTAATGTTTGAGGTCCAGTGTGTATTAGGATCTCATAAGAATGGTGTGGTAGGCACAGTCAGCAGCTGCAGACTGCTAGGGAGCCTCTTTTTTGATAACAAATAGATCATCGTTGATGGGGAATGATGGAAAAACTTGTACCCTTAGGTTATGCTCACACAGTTTATTTTCAGCTGTTTTTCGGGCCGTAAGAGGCCTTCAAACGGCCGAAAAATCGGAAGCAGAACACCTCCAAATATCTGCCCATTGATTTCGACGAAATGTCATCGATGGGGATGTCATCGATGGATGCTGCCATCTGGTCTCTGACCACTCCCGCGGCGCTGGAGGAAGACGTGGGAACGGGGACAGGTGAGAATGTTTTGTTTTTTTACTGGCAGCGTTAGGTGCATTATCTACAGTGGGCATTGTAACTGGTGTTATCTACAGCGGACATTATCTACAGTGGGCATTGTAACTGACACTATCTACAGGGGACATTATCTACAGTGGGCATTGTAACTGGCGCTATCTACAGGGGACATTATCTACAGTGGGCATTGTAAGTGGCACTATCTACAGGGGGCATTGTGACTAGCCCCATCTACAAGGGGGATTATCTACAGAGTGCATTGTACCTGGCACTATCTATAGGGGGCATTATCTACAGTGGGCATTGTGACTGGCGCTATCTACAGTGGGCATTGTGACTGGCGCTATCTACAGGGGACATTATCTACAGTGGGCATTTTGAATGGCGCTAACTACAGGAGGCATTGTGACTGGCACCATCTACAAGGTGCATTATCTATGGAGGGCATTGTAACTGGAACTATCTACAGGGGGCATTGTAACTGGCGCTATCTACAGAGGGCATTGTGACTGGCACCATCTACAAGGGGCATTATCTACAGCAGGCATTGTAACTGGCACTATCTACAGGGGGCATTGTGACTGGCGCTATCTACAGAGGGCATTGTGACTAGCGCCATCTACAAGGGGCATTATCTTCAAAATGCATTGTAACTGGCACTATCTACAGGGGCATTGTAACTGGTGCAATGTACAGGGGGCGTTGTTAGTGTGTGTTATTTTACTTTACAGTGTTTGACAATTTAATTCCTGGGCACAGTGTATGGTACTATTATATTCAGGGGCGCAGTGTATAGTATTATTATATTCAGGGGCGTAGTGTATAGTACTATTATATTCAGGGGCGCAGTATATAGTACTATTGTATTCAGGAGCACAGTGTATAGTTCTATTATATTCAGGAGGAGCACAGTGTATAGTATTATTATATTCAGGAGTACAGTGTATAGTACCATTACATTTTGGAGTATAGTACTATTATATACAGGAGCACAGTGTATAGTACTATTATATTCAGGGGCACAGTGTATAGTACTATTATATTCAGGAGTACAGTGTATAGTACTATTATATTCAGGAGCACAGTGTATGGTACTATTATATTCAGGAGTACAGTGTATAGTACTATTATATTTAGGAGCACAGTGTATAGTACTATTATATTCAGGAGCACAGTGTATATTACTATTATATTAAGGGGCACAGTGTATAGTACTATTATATTCAGGGGCACAGTGTATAGTATTATTGTATTCAGGGGCAAAGTGTATAGTACTATTATATTCAGGAGCACAGTGTATAGTACTATTATATTCAGGAGTACAGTGTATAGTACTATTATATTCAGGAGTACAGTGTATAAAACTATTATATTCAGGAGCACAGTGTATAGTACTATTATATTCAGGAGCACAGTGTATAGTACTATTATATTCAGGAGTACAGTGTATAGTACTATTATATTCAGGAGCACAGTGTATAGTACTATTATATTCAGGAGTACAGTGTATAGTACTATTATATTCAGGGGCAAAGTGTATAGTACTATTATATTTATTAGCACAGTGTATAGTACTATTATATTCAGGAGTACAGTGTATAGTACTATTACATTCAAAAGTACAGTGTATAGAAATATTATATTCAGGGGCAAAGTATATAATACTATTATATACAGGAGCACAGTGTATAGTACTATTATATTCAGGGGCACAATGTATAGTACTATTATATTCAGGAGTGCAGTGTATAGTACCATTATATTCAGGAGTACAGTGTATAGTACTATTATATTCAGGGGCACAGTGTATAGTACTATTATATTCAGGAGTACAGTGTATAGTACTATTATATTCAGGGGCGCAAGGTATAATACTATTATATTCAGGAGTACAGTTTATAGTACTATTATATTCAGGGCCACAGAGTATAATACTATTATATTCAGGAGCACAGTGTATAGTACTATTATATTCAGAAGTATAGCGTATAGTATAATAAATCCAATTGCTAGGTATATTATGTTCCGTTTCAGTGTACGGAACATAATACACCTAGCAATTGGATTTATTACACAATTTATACCTAATTAAAGTGGAGATGGCAGGATTTCTTACAGGGGACATTGACATGGATAAATGGGTTCATGATGCTAAGGAGGAATTTTCTGAGAATGAAATTGTGCCATCCACCCAGAGCTTTAGCATTACTGCATCCTTCCGTCAACTCACAAAAGCTTATAAAGATCACCTTAGATCATGGTGGGAGGTTCAAACGTTGGAAACATATATTAAAAATCAAATCATCCCAAGAGGCCTTAGGATTTCATTGACTCCTGCAGCGAGAATCAGATCACTTGACTTTCTTAAAAAGTGGGAAAAGGAGTCGATTGAATCCTCTTTGAGATTCATGGGAATATTGCTTGAGGAGGAAAAAAAACTGTCTAGTCAGGAGCACACAGGAATTGAAAGATGGAATTAATCTGGTACATAAATTCTCTAGTAATCAAGATTATGAGAGGAAAGAGACTGTATTACAACAAACAGTGGAAAAATTTATTAGTAACATAAAGGAAAGAAAACATTTTCAGTTCGTGCGTGACACTCTTGATTTTAAAGAGGGGAGAATATTTGATTACAGCAGAAGAACGGGTGTGTCCCATGAATTGGACACAGATGTGTCCTCCTCTGAGCAAGAATTATCTGACTCAGAACATTTTAGAAGCCACCCCAGGCGACAACGGGGGGGGGGGGATGGATTCAGGCAGATATCCTAACCGTGGAAACCAAAGAGGTAGAGGCAGAGGAAAAGGAGTGAATCGGGGTGGTTTTTTATCCAAAAGCCACCCCATTTCAGATTACCTTCTGAGGGACAGAAGGGAGGTTTAAGATCGGGGCCACCTGTTTTTAGGGATGATTCCCAGGTGATAAATTTGTCCTCCCGAACGCTATCTGTTGAGGAACTGGGCATCCTTAGTAAGGGGCTATCACTCGTCCCTGCCAATAGGTTTGATTTATTTGAATGGGTGAAAGATCTTAACCTGTTTGCACGAAAACTAAAATGGAAGAAGTTCTTCAAGACGCATGATCAACGGCAATGTGCTGGATTGGGGATAATGGAAGAGGATCTACCAAACCTTAAGTTACTGGAGGGCCTATGGGAAGAAAGTCATAGGGAGGAGGGGAAGGGTCCCTTTACCGAACTTAGGGTACCCTCGACAAAGTTTGCTCCCCTGAATGACAATACCCCAATTGACGTTTTCATTAAAGTGGTCGAGGACCAACTTAGATCACTGGATCATTCTAGGATTTTTGGTTTTAATACAACGCAAGATGAAATGGTCGGTCCACGATCACTTGAAAGCGATGATACTATCATAATAAAGCCCTCTGATAAGGGCGGAAATATTGTGGTAATGGACCGCATGAGATATAGCAAGATATGTTATCAGATATTAAATGACCATCGATGCTATAGAGTGTTGGAATCCGATCCCTCCATTATTTTCAAAAATCAATTGAAATGCATCTTGAGTTCAGCAAAATGTCTTAGTCTCATTAGTGATAAGGAGATGGCATTTATGCTGCCTGATTTCCCACAGACGGCCACCTTTTATTGCCTCCCAAAAATACACAAAGGGACTAAGCCACTGAAGGGTAGGCCAATTGTGTCGGGAATTGACAGCTTATCTCAAAATGTAAGTGTCTATGTCGACCAGATCCTTAGACACTTTGTAGTGTCCCTCCCTTCATATGTAAGGGACACTATGGATGTCTTGCGTAAATTGGAAGGCATACGCTGTGATCAGGACGTATTGTTGGCATCGCTTGATGTGAAAGCCTTGTATAGCTCTATTCCTCACGATCAAGGGTGTCTAGCCGTTGAATACTTCTTGAAGGGTAAAGGCACACAATTTCAGACTCACAATGATTTTGTCGGAATATTGCTTAGATTTATTCTAGAGCATAATTTTTTCTTGTTCGACCAGAAGATTTACCACCAGCTACGGGGAGTAGCAATGGGAAGCCCATGTGCTCCCACATACGCTAATTTATACCTGGGCTGGTGGGAACAAGAATTTGTCTTCAACGAAGAAATGGAAAAATGGACATCGTGCATTTTGCTATGGCTGAGATTTATAGACGATATTCTGATCCTTTGGAAAGGTATGAAGGCAGAATTTGAGGAATTTGTAGCGACTCTGAATGTGAACAATCTGGGCCTATTTTTTACGTGTTAGCAAGGTAACGTTCCTTGATGTTATGATCTCTAAAACACCATCTGGGAATATTCAAACCAATATGTTCCAGAAGAAAAGTGCCACGAATAGTCTCCTCAGATGGGAAAGTTGCCATCCAGTGAACCTTAAACGTGGAATACCTAAGGGCCAATTCCTTAGGGTGAGACGAAATTGTTCCACAATCTCGGACTATAAAATGTCAGCTAGGGAATTGGAGGGTAGGTTCAAACAGAGAGGATACCCTAAATATGTTCTCAAACAAGCCTATCAGAATGCACTAGGATGTAACCGAAATGACCTTCTTAATCCTAAACCACGTATCAAGGATGACGATACTATACGGATTATTGGTACTTTTGATTCTGCGAATAAGGAGATTAGAGAAATCCTGCAGAGATATTGGGGAATTTTAAAAGCTGACCCTGATGTCGGAAATCTGGTAGGGGATTCTCCACTTATAACATATAAAAGAGGGCGCAATGTAAAGGATCACTTGGTGCATAGCCACATGAGCACACAGAATAAACCAAACACCTGGTTAGACAGGGGGTTTAATGGAAGTTACAGATGTGGCTCTTGTAAGGAATGCGACTCGATTTTATGTAGCAAAAATTTTAAAAGTACCAAGACTGGCAGGGTCTTTGAGAACAGATCCTATATCAACTGTAAGACCAAAGGTGTAGTCTATTTGATCACGTGTGGTTGCCAATTACAGTATATCGGTAAAACGAAGAGAGAATTTAGAAGAAGGATCAGGGACCACATTGGGGACGTAAGGAGAAAAGAAGATACTCCGGTGTCGCGGCATGTATGGGAATGCCATCATGGTGACTCCTTGACATTAAAATTTCAAGGGATTGAACATGTTAAACCATTGGCGAGAGGTGGTGACCATGACAAAAAGATCCTACAAAAAGAAGCGCAGTGGATCTATCGCATGCAGACCATGAGTCCCGCAGGTTTAAATGAGCAGATCTCCTATGCGTGTTTTCTCTGAGCATCGAATTGCAACTTTTACCACTCTTGGGAGAGATGCGGCATAGATGCGTTTCATATGCGTTTTTGAGTGGTCTACATGTTCCAATAAAGAACTTTATTTTATTTCTTCTAATAGCATCAACCGTATCTATTTACAATTGATATTGTAGATTAAGGTTTAGTATTCTATACTAGTGGCCGGTATTCACACTACTATAGGGTCTTGATGCGTTTCTTGAGTGGTCTACATGTTCCTTTAAGGAACTTTATTCTTCTAATAGCCTCAACTTTATTTACAATTGATATTGTGAATTAGGGCTCTAATTTTATACTAATGGCAGGTATTCACACTACTACAAGGTCTATCCGACAAGTAATGCAGGATGAATTGCGGATCATCGTTTTGTGACTCGTATTTATTATATCCCTGAGTATATCTACCTGATTCATGCTTGTCCTGAGTCTGTATGTGTATCCGCTGTAGGTCTCCAGGGTTACGAGGGACGCCGTGTCGTCACACTTCATCCTGATTGGCCGGGCTGTAGGGAGGCTCGCCACAGTCCGGATATGTCACTGGTGTGACGTGTCTGTCTGTGATTGGCAGGGGGAGGGCTCTTGCCCTTCATATGCTCCCAGTCTCGCCGGCTCGTGTGCGGCCATTTGCATTAGAGTCGTGCACGAGCCGGGAGAAACAATGTTAGCACAGAAATCGTGCTTAACCGGCATTTAATCAATTTAACAAATCCCTGATGATGTGTCACATCCATTAGTGACACTGAAACGCGTAGGGTTGAAATTATTTTGTCAGCAGGTGGTCTTAGAGTCTCCTAGTAGCGGTCTGTTAACAGGACTGTTTTCAGAGTCTTTCTCTTTGACCACATGCTGTGAGCCCGGTGGGCTGGAATAATCATTTTTCAGCAAGTGGGTGTCAGGGCTTTATACTACAAGAGGAGATTTTGGTCTACACGTGGGAAGTTCAATAGACCATCTCCTATCCCTGACCACTTTGTCTGAGCCTGAATATATGTCTTATTGGGCTACATGAGCCATATTTTAATACTCTATTATTAAAATTTATTTTTAATCATTCTAATCAGGCAGTAAACCTATAGCGTATAGTACTATTATATTCAGGAGCACAGTGTATAGTGTATTATATTCAGGGCACAGTGTATAATACTATTATATTCAGGAGTACAGTGTATAGTACTATTATATACAGGGGCACAGTGTATAATACGATTATATTCAGGAGCACAGTGTATAGTACTATTATATTCAGAAGTACAGCGTATAGTACTATTATATTCAGGAGCACAGTGTATAGTGCTATTATATTAAGGGCACAGTGTATAGTACTATTATATTCAGGGGCGCAGTGTATAATACTATTATATTCAGGAGTACAGTTTATAGTACTATTATATACAGGGGCACAGTGTATAATACTATTATATTCAGGAGCACAGTGTATAGTGCTATTATATTCAGGGCACAGTGTATAGTACTATTATATTCATTGTATGATACTATTATATTTAGAAGCATAGAGTGTGGCATCATGAGAATTTTATCTTCGTTTACAGGTGCGGAAATGTTGGAAAAGTGAGGAGCCAAAGACATCTGAGCTGTGAACTGCAGAAATGGGCCGTGCCCGGGAGAAGTCTTCATAGAAGTCTGGACCGGATGGAAAAGAAAAGGGAAAAGATCGAAAAAGATTCTATACGTCACCTGTGAGTCACTCAATGTAAATGTTTATTCTCACTGTGACTGATCAGTACTGTAGTCACTTTATGATCTGCAGCGAGATGACGGATGGTAGCATTCTCTTTTGTTTAACAGCAACTCCCAGCATATCCTAAGCATTGTTCAGGCTATACTGAGAGCTGTAATTTTAAGTCATACAAATTTATACATCAGGGGTTAAACTCAATTTGCAAATGATCTCTGTACTGAACTGTATTTGTTCTGGTGCTGTATATATGTACTGAGCTTGGTTCTGGTTAGGTATACACTACCGTTCAAAAGTTTGGGTTCACCCAGACAATTTTGTGTTTTCCATGAAAACTCACACTTATATTTATCGAATGAGTTGCAAAATGACTAGAAAATATAGTTAAGACATTGACAAGGTTAGAAATAATGATTTTTATTTCAAATAATAATTTTCTCCTTCCAACTTTGCTTTCGTCAAAGAATGCTCCATTTGCAGCAATTACAGCATTGCAGACCTTTGGCTTTCTAGCTGTTAATTTGCTGAGGTAATCAGGAGAAATTTCACCCCATGCTTCCAGAAGCCCCTCCCACAAGTTGGATTGGCTTGATGGGCACTTCTTGCGTACCATACGGTCAAGTTGTTCCCACAACAGCTCTATGGGGTTGAGATCTGGTGACTGCGCTGGTCACACCATTACAAATAGAATACCAGCTGCCTGCTTCTTCCCTAAATAGTTCTTGCATAATTTGGAGGTGTGCTTTGGGTCATTGTCCTGTTGTAGGATGAAATTGGCTCCAATCAAGCGCTGTCCACAGGGTATGGCATGGCGTTGCAAAATGGAGTGATAGTCTTCCTTATTCAAAATCCCTTTTACCTTGTACAAATCTCCCACTTTACCAGCACCAAAGCAACCCCAGACCATCACATTACCTCCACCATGCTTGACAGATGGCGTCAGGCACTCTTCCAGCATCTTTTCAGTTGTTCTGCGTCTCACAAATGTTCTTCTGTGTTATCCAAACACCTCAAACTTTGATTCGTCTGTCCATAACACTTTTTTCAATCTCCCTCTGTCCAATGTCTGTGTGCTTTTGCCCATATTAATCTTTTCCTTTTATTAGCCAGTCTCAGATATGGCTTTTTCTTTGCCACTCTGCCCTGAAGGCCAGCATCCCGGAGTCGCCTCTTCACTGTAGACATTGACACTGGCGTTTTGCAGGTACTATTTAATGAAGCTGCCGATTGAGGACCTGTGAGGCGTCTATTTCTCAAACTAGAGACTCTAATGTACTTGTCTTGTTGCTCAGTTGTGCAGCGGGGCCTCCCACTTCTCTTTCTACTCTGTTTAGAGCCTGTTTGTGCTGTCCTCTGAAGGGAGTAGTACACACCGTTGTAGGAAATCTTCAGTTTCTTGGCAATTTCTCGCATGGAATAGCCTTCATTTCTAAGAACAAGAATAGACTGTCGAGTTTCACATGAAAGCTCTCTTTTTCTAGCCATTTTGAGAGTTTAATCGAACCCACAATTGGAATGCTCCAGATTCTCAACTAGCTCAAAGGAAGGTCAGTTTTATAGCTCCTCTAAACAGCAAAACTCTTTACAGCGGTGCTAACATAATTGCACAAGGGTTTTCAAGTGTTTTCTAATCATCCATTAGCCTTCTAACACAGTTAGCAAATACAATGTACCATTAGAACACTGGAGTGATGGTTGCTGGAAATGGGCCTCTATGTAGATATTGCATTAAAAACCAGACGTTTGCAGGTAGAATAGTCATTTAGCACATTAACAATGTATAGAGTGTATTTTTTATTAATTTAATGTTATCTTCATTGAAAAAAACTGTGCTTTTCTTTCAAAAATAAGGAAATTTCTAAGTGACCCTAAACTTTTGAACGGTAGTGTATATATACTAAGTTTGGTTCTGGAGTTATATATATATGTACTGAGCTTGTTTCTAGTGCTATATATATGTGCTGAGCTTGGTTGTGATGCTGTATATATGTACTGAGCTTGGTACTGTGGCTGTATATATGTACTGAGCTTTGTTCTGGGTCTGTATATATGTACTGTACTTGGTTCTGGGACTGTATATTTGTACTGAGCTTGATTATGGGTCTGTATATATTTACCTTCTCTTAAGGTATATGTTAAATCTACTTTTACCTTAAGAGAAGGTAAATATATACAGTAAAAACGAAACCCCAAAAGTACATGCAGGAATCTCAGTTTTTTCCAATTCACCCATTATATGGTACTTTACATGGTGCCAATAAAAACTACAACTCCTCCTCAAAAAAATAATCCTTCGCACACCACTCCATTGACGTAAAAATAAAAAAGTTATAAAGCTCCTGACCACTTTAGTGTCTCAAAGTATTCTGCTTTTTCTGTTCTATATGGCTCACTCTGCTTTTACAGCTAATTTAAAACTGTGCCAAATCTGTGTCTGGCAATTAGTATAGAAGCACTGTTTCCCACTGTTTCTGAGGCTAATTCTTGAACCGTAAGTCATAGACGCTAGATCTTGGCGGCATTCGTCTCAGCACCTGGCAATTAGTATAGAAGCACTGTCTTTGACTTCTCTGGATGTTTCCCAGGCGAGCTATTGACAAGTAAATCCTAGACGCTCGATCTTGGTTATTTTCGCTTTCGCGGCTGGCAGCAAAGTTCAGAACCATGTTTCTGTGAATAACTTTTGAACCGTAAGTCACAGACGCTCGCTCTTGGCTGCATTCTTTTCAGCTCGTGGCAGCCAGTCTAAAAAACACTATCTTGGACTTCTCTGGATGTTTCCCAGGCGAGCTATTGGCAGCATGTTCAGAACCACTGTTTCTGAGGCTAATTCTTGAACCGTGTCATAGACGCTCGATCTTGGCGCCATTCGTCTCAGCGCCTGGCAATTAGTATAGAAGCACTGTTTCCCACTGTTTCTGAGGCAAATTCTTGAACTGTAAGTCATAGACGCTAGATCTTGGCGGCATTCGTCTCAGCGCCTGGCAATTAGTATAGAAGCACTGTCTTTGACTTCTCTGGATGTTTCCCAGGCGAGCTATTGACAAGTAAATCCTAGACGCTCGATCTTGGTTATTTTCGCTTTCGCGGCTGGCAGCAAAGTTCAGAACCATGTTTCTGTGAATAACTTTTGAACCGAAACAGTGGTTCTGAACATGCTGCCAATAGCTCGCCTGGGAAACATCCAGAGAAGTCCAAGATTGTGTTTTCGACGAAATGTCATCGATGGGGATGTCATCGATGGATGCTGCCATCTGGTCTCTGACCACTCCCGCGGCGCTGGAGGAAGACGTGGGAACGGGGACAGGTGAGAATGTTTTGTTTTTTTACTGGCAGCGTTAGGTGCATTATCTACAGTGGGCATTGTAACTGGTGTTATCTACAGCGGACATTATCTACAGTGGGCATTGTAACTGACACTATCTACAGGGGACATTATCTACAGTGGGCATTGTAACTGGCGCTATCTACAGGGGACATTATCTACAGTGGGCATTGTAAGTGGCACTATCTACAGGGGGCATTGTGACTAGCCCCATCTACAAGGGGGATTATCTACAGAGTGCATTGTACCTGGCACTATCTATAGGGGGCATTATCTACAGTGGGCATTGTGACTGGCGCTATCTACAGTGGGCATTGTGACTGGCGCTATCTACAGGGGACATTATCTACAGTGGGCATTTTGAATGGCGCTAACTACAGGAGGCATTGTGACTGGCACCATCTACAAGGTGCATTATCTATGGAGGGCATTGTAACTGGAACTATCTACAGGGGGCATTGTAACTGGCGCTATCTACAGAGGGCATTGTGACTGGCACCATCTACAAGGGGCATTATCTACAGCAGGCATTGTAACTGGCACTATCTACAGGGGGCATTGTGACTGGCGCTATCTACAGAGGGCATTGTGACTAGCGCCATCTACAAGGGGCATTATCTTCAAAATGCATTGTAACTGGCACTATCTACAGGGGCATTGTAACTGGTGCAATGTACAGGGGGCGTTGTTAGTGTGTGTTATTTTACTTTACAGTGTTTGACAATTTAATTCCTGGGCACAGTGTATGGTACTATTATATTCAGGGGCGCAGTGTATAGTATTATTATATTCAGGGGCGTAGTGTATAGTACTATTATATTCAGGGGCGCAGTATATAGTACTATTGTATTCAGGAGCACAGTGTATAGTTCTATTATATTCAGGAGGAGCACAGTGTATAGTATTATTATATTCAGGAGTACAGTGTATAGTACCATTACATTTTGGAGTATAGTACTATTATATACAGGAGCACAGTGTATAGTACTATTATATTCAGGGGCACAGTGTATAGTACTATTATATTCAGGAGTACAGTGTATAGTACTATTATATTCAGGAGCACAGTGTATGGTACTATTATATTCAGGAGTACAGTGTATAGTACTATTATATTTAGGAGCACAGTGTATAGTACTATTATATTCAGGAGCACAGTGTATATTACTATTATATTAAGGGGCACAGTGTATAGTACTATTATATTCAGGGGCACAGTGTATAGTATTATTGTATTCAGGGGCAAAGTGTATAGTACTATTATATTCAGGAGCACAGTGTATAGTACTATTATATTCAGGAGTACAGTGTATAGTACTATTATATTCAGGAGTACAGTGTATAAAACTATTATATTCAGGAGCACAGTGTATAGTACTATTATATTCAGGAGCACAGTGTATAGTACTATTATATTCAGGAGTACAGTGTATAGTACTATTATATTCAGGAGCACAGTGTATAGTACTATTATATTCAGGAGTACAGTGTATAGTACTATTATATTCAGGGGCAAAGTGTATAGTACTATTATATTTATTAGCACAGTGTATAGTACTATTATATTCAGGAGTACAGTGTATAGTACTATTACATTCAAAAGTACAGTGTATAGAAATATTATATTCAGGGGCAAAGTATATAATACTATTATATACAGGAGCACAGTGTATAGTACTATTATATTCAGGGGCACAATGTATAGTACTATTATATTCAGGAGTGCAGTGTATAGTACCATTATATTCAGGAGTACAGTGTATAGTACTATTATATTCAGGGGCACAGTGTATAGTACTATTATATTCAGGAGTACAGTGTATAGTACTATTATATTCAGGGGCGCAAGGTATAATACTATTATATTCAGGAGTACAGTTTATAGTACTATTATATTCAGGGCCACAGAGTATAATACTATTATATTCAGGAGCACAGTGTATAGTACTATTATATTCAGAAGTATAGCGTATAGTATAATAAATCCAATTGCTAGGTATATTATGTTCCGTTTCAGTGTACGGAACATAATACACCTAGCAATTGGATTTATTACACAATTTATACCTAATTAAAGTGGAGATGGCAGGATTTCTTACAGGGGACATTGACATGGATAAATGGGTTCATGATGCTAAGGAGGAATTTTCTGAGAATGAAATTGTGCCATCCACCCAGAGCTTTAGCATTACTGCATCCTTCCGTCAACTCACAAAAGCTTATAAAGATCACCTTAGATCATGGTGGGAGGTTCAAACGTTGGAAACATATATTAAAAATCAAATCATCCCAAGAGGCCTTAGGATTTCATTGACTCCTGCAGCGAGAATCAGATCACTTGACTTTCTTAAAAAGTGGGAAAAGGAGTCGATTGAATCCTCTTTGAGATTCATGGGAATATTGCTTGAGGAGGAAAAAAAACTGTCTAGTCAGGAGCACACAGGAATTGAAAGATGGAATTAATCTGGTACATAAATTCTCTAGTAATCAAGATTATGAGAGGAAAGAGACTGTATTACAACAAACAGTGGAAAAATTTATTAGTAACATAAAGGAAAGAAAACATTTTCAGTTCGTGCGTGACACTCTTGATTTTAAAGAGGGGAGAATATTTGATTACAGCAGAAGAACGGGTGTGTCCCATGAATTGGACACAGATGTGTCCTCCTCTGAGCAAGAATTATCTGACTCAGAACATTTTAGAAGCCACCCCAGGCGACAACGGGGGGGGGGGGATGGATTCAGGCAGATATCCTAACCGTGGAAACCAAAGAGGTAGAGGCAGAGGAAAAGGAGTGAATCGGGGTGGTTTTTTATCCAAAAGCCACCCCATTTCAGATTACCTTCTGAGGGACAGAAGGGAGGTTTAAGATCGGGGCCACCTGTTTTTAGGGATGATTCCCAGGTGATAAATTTGTCCTCCCGAACGCTATCTGTTGAGGAACTGGGCATCCTTAGTAAGGGGCTATCACTCGTCCCTGCCAATAGGTTTGATTTATTTGAATGGGTGAAAGATCTTAACCTGTTTGCACGAAAACTAAAATGGAAGAAGTTCTTCAAGACGCATGATCAACGGCAATGTGCTGGATTGGGGATAATGGAAGAGGATCTACCAAACCTTAAGTTACTGGAGGGCCTATGGGAAGAAAGTCATAGGGAGGAGGGGAAGGGTCCCTTTACCGAACTTAGGGTACCCTCGACAAAGTTTGCTCCCCTGAATGACAATACCCCAATTGACGTTTTCATTAAAGTGGTCGAGGACCAACTTAGATCACTGGATCATTCTAGGATTTTTGGTTTTAATACAACGCAAGATGAAATGGTCGGTCCACGATCACTTGAAAGCGATGATACTATCATAATAAAGCCCTCTGATAAGGGCGGAAATATTGTGGTAATGGACCGCATGAGATATAGCAAGATATGTTATCAGATATTAAATGACCATCGATGCTATAGAGTGTTGGAATCCGATCCCTCCATTATTTTCAAAAATCAATTGAAATGCATCTTGAGTTCAGCAAAATGTCTTAGTCTCATTAGTGATAAGGAGATGGCATTTATGCTGCCTGATTTCCCACAGACGGCCACCTTTTATTGCCTCCCAAAAATACACAAAGGGACTAAGCCACTGAAGGGTAGGCCAATTGTGTCGGGAATTGACAGCTTATCTCAAAATGTAAGTGTCTATGTCGACCAGATCCTTAGACACTTTGTAGTGTCCCTCCCTTCATATGTAAGGGACACTATGGATGTCTTGCGTAAATTGGAAGGCATACGCTGTGATCAGGACGTATTGTTGGCATCGCTTGATGTGAAAGCCTTGTATAGCTCTATTCCTCACGATCAAGGGTGTCTAGCCGTTGAATACTTCTTGAAGGGTAAAGGCACACAATTTCAGACTCACAATGATTTTGTCGGAATATTGCTTAGATTTATTCTAGAGCATAATTTTTTCTTGTTCGACCAGAAGATTTACCACCAGCTACGGGGAGTAGCAATGGGAAGCCCATGTGCTCCCACATACGCTAATTTATACCTGGGCTGGTGGGAACAAGAATTTGTCTTCAACGAAGAAATGGAAAAATGGACATCGTGCATTTTGCTATGGCTGAGATTTATAGACGATATTCTGATCCTTTGGAAAGGTATGAAGGCAGAATTTGAGGAATTTGTAGCGACTCTGAATGTGAACAATCTGGGCCTATTTTTTACGTGTTAGCAAGGTAACGTTCCTTGATGTTATGATCTCTAAAACACCATCTGGGAATATTCAAACCAATATGTTCCAGAAGAAAAGTGCCACGAATAGTCTCCTCAGATGGGAAAGTTGCCATCCAGTGAACCTTAAACGTGGAATACCTAAGGGCCAATTCCTTAGGGTGAGACGAAATTGTTCCACAATCTCGGACTATAAAATGTCAGCTAGGGAATTGGAGGGTAGGTTCAAACAGAGAGGATACCCTAAATATGTTCTCAAACAAGCCTATCAGAATGCACTAGGATGTAACCGAAATGACCTTCTTAATCCTAAACCACGTATCAAGGATGACGATACTATACGGATTATTGGTACTTTTGATTCTGCGAATAAGGAGATTAGAGAAATCCTGCAGAGATATTGGGGAATTTTAAAAGCTGACCCTGATGTCGGAAATCTGGTAGGGGATTCTCCACTTATAACATATAAAAGAGGGCGCAATGTAAAGGATCACTTGGTGCATAGCCACATGAGCACACAGAATAAACCAAACACCTGGTTAGACAGGGGGTTTAATGGAAGTTACAGATGTGGCTCTTGTAAGGAATGCGACTCGATTTTATGTAGCAAAAATTTTAAAAGTACCAAGACTGGCAGGGTCTTTGAGAACAGATCCTATATCAACTGTAAGACCAAAGGTGTAGTCTATTTGATCACGTGTGGTTGCCAATTACAGTATATCGGTAAAACGAAGAGAGAATTTAGAAGAAGGATCAGGGACCACATTGGGGACGTAAGGAGAAAAGAAGATACTCCGGTGTCGCGGCATGTATGGGAATGCCATCATGGTGACTCCTTGACATTAAAATTTCAAGGGATTGAACATGTTAAACCATTGGCGAGAGGTGGTGACCATGACAAAAAGATCCTACAAAAAGAAGCGCAGTGGATCTATCGCATGCAGACCATGAGTCCCGCAGGTTTAAATGAGCAGATCTCCTATGCGTGTTTTCTCTGAGCATCGAATTGCAACTTTTACCACTCTTGGGAGAGATGCGGCATAGATGCGTTTCATATGCGTTTTTGAGTGGTCTACATGTTCCAATAAAGAACTTTATTTTATTTCTTCTAATAGCATCAACCGTATCTATTTACAATTGATATTGTAGATTAAGGTTTAGTATTCTATACTAGTGGCCGGTATTCACACTACTATAGGGTCTTGATGCGTTTCTTGAGTGGTCTACATGTTCCTTTAAGGAACTTTATTCTTCTAATAGCCTCAACTTTATTTACAATTGATATTGTGAATTAGGGCTCTAATTTTATACTAATGGCAGGTATTCACACTACTACAAGGTCTATCCGACAAGTAATGCAGGATGAATTGCGGATCATCGTTTTGTGACTCGTATTTATTATATCCCTGAGTATATCTACCTGATTCATGCTTGTCCTGAGTCTGTATGTGTATCCGCTGTAGGTCTCCAGGGTTACGAGGGACGCCGTGTCGTCACACTTCATCCTGATTGGCCGGGCTGTAGGGAGGCTCGCCACAGTCCGGATATGTCACTGGTGTGACGTGTCTGTCTGTGATTGGCAGGGGGAGGGCTCTTGCCCTTCATATGCTCCCAGTCTCGCCGGCTCGTGTGCGGCCATTTGCATTAGAGTCGTGCACGAGCCGGGAGAAACAATGTTAGCACAGAAATCGTGCTTAACCGGCATTTAATCAATTTAACAAATCCCTGATGATGTGTCACATCCATTAGTGACACTGAAACGCGTAGGGTTGAAATTATTTTGTCAGCAGGTGGTCTTAGAGTCTCCTAGTAGCGGTCTGTTAACAGGACTGTTTTCAGAGTCTTTCTCTTTGACCACATGCTGTGAGCCCGGTGGGCTGGAATAATCATTTTTCAGCAAGTGGGTGTCAGGGCTTTATACTACAAGAGGAGATTTTGGTCTACACGTGGGAAGTTCAATAGACCATCTCCTATCCCTGACCACTTTGTCTGAGCCTGAATATATGTCTTATTGGGCTACATGAGCCATATTTTAATACTCTATTATTAAAATTTATTTTTAATCATTCTAATCAGGCAGTAAACCTATAGCGTATAGTACTATTATATTCAGGAGCACAGTGTATAGTGTATTATATTCAGGGCACAGTGTATAATACTATTATATTCAGGAGTACAGTGTATAGTACTATTATATACAGGGGCACAGTGTATAATACGATTATATTCAGGAGCACAGTGTATAGTACTATTATATTCAGAAGTACAGCGTATAGTACTATTATATTCAGGAGCACAGTGTATAGTGCTATTATATTAAGGGCACAGTGTATAGTACTATTATATTCAGGGGCGCAGTGTATAATACTATTATATTCAGGAGTACAGTTTATAGTACTATTATATACAGGGGCACAGTGTATAATACTATTATATTCAGGAGCACAGTGTATAGTGCTATTATATTCAGGGCACAGTGTATAGTACTATTATATTCATTGTATGATACTATTATATTTAGAAGCATAGAGTGTGGCATCATGAGAATTTTATCTTCGTTTACAGGTGCGGAAATGTTGGAAAAGTGAGGAGCCAAAGACATCTGAGCTGTGAACTGCAGAAATGGGCCGTGCCCGGGAGAAGTCTTCATAGAAGTCTGGACCGGATGGAAAAGAAAAGGGAAAAGATCGAAAAAGATTCTATACGTCACCTGTGAGTCACTCAATGTAAATGTTTATTCTCACTGTGACTGATCAGTACTGTAGTCACTTTATGATCTGCAGCGAGATGACGGATGGTAGCATTCTCTTTTGTTTAACAGCAACTCCCAGCATATCCTAAGCATTGTTCAGGCTATACTGAGAGCTGTAATTTTAAGTCATACAAATTTATACATCAGGGGTTAAACTCAATTTGCAAATGATCTCTGTACTGAACTGTATTTGTTCTGGTGCTGTATATATGTACTGAGCTTGGTTCTGGTTAGGTATACACTACCGTTCAAAAGTTTGGGTTCACCCAGACAATTTTGTGTTTTCCATGAAAACTCACACTTATATTTATCGAATGAGTTGCAAAATGACTAGAAAATATAGTTAAGACATTGACAAGGTTAGAAATAATGATTTTTATTTCAAATAATAATTTTCTCCTTCCAACTTTGCTTTCGTCAAAGAATGCTCCATTTGCAGCAATTACAGCATTGCAGACCTTTGGCTTTCTAGCTGTTAATTTGCTGAGGTAATCAGGAGAAATTTCACCCCATGCTTCCAGAAGCCCCTCCCACAAGTTGGATTGGCTTGATGGGCACTTCTTGCGTACCATACGGTCAAGTTGTTCCCACAACAGCTCTATGGGGTTGAGATCTGGTGACTGCGCTGGTCACACCATTACAAATAGAATACCAGCTGCCTGCTTCTTCCCTAAATAGTTCTTGCATAATTTGGAGGTGTGCTTTGGGTCATTGTCCTGTTGTAGGATGAAATTGGCTCCAATCAAGCGCTGTCCACAGGGTATGGCATGGCGTTGCAAAATGGAGTGATAGTCTTCCTTATTCAAAATCCCTTTTACCTTGTACAAATCTCCCACTTTACCAGCACCAAAGCAACCCCAGACCATCACATTACCTCCACCATGCTTGACAGATGGCGTCAGGCACTCTTCCAGCATCTTTTCAGTTGTTCTGCGTCTCACAAATGTTCTTCTGTGTTATCCAAACACCTCAAACTTTGATTCGTCTGTCCATAACACTTTTTTCAATCTCCCTCTGTCCAATGTCTGTGTGCTTTTGCCCATATTAATCTTTTCCTTTTATTAGCCAGTCTCAGATATGGCTTTTTCTTTGCCACTCTGCCCTGAAGGCCAGCATCCCGGAGTCGCCTCTTCACTGTAGACATTGACACTGGCGTTTTGCAGGTACTATTTAATGAAGCTGCCGATTGAGGACCTGTGAGGCGTCTATTTCTCAAACTAGAGACTCTAATGTACTTGTCTTGTTGCTCAGTTGTGCAGCGGGGCCTCCCACTTCTCTTTCTACTCTGTTTAGAGCCTGTTTGTGCTGTCCTCTGAAGGGAGTAGTACACACCGTTGTAGGAAATCTTCAGTTTCTTGGCAATTTCTCGCATGGAATAGCCTTCATTTCTAAGAACAAGAATAGACTGTCGAGTTTCACATGAAAGCTCTCTTTTTCTAGCCATTTTGAGAGTTTAATCGAACCCACAATTGGAATGCTCCAGATTCTCAACTAGCTCAAAGGAAGGTCAGTTTTATAGCTCCTCTAAACAGCAAAACTCTTTACAGCGGTGCTAACATAATTGCACAAGGGTTTTCAAGTGTTTTCTAATCATCCATTAGCCTTCTAACACAGTTAGCAAATACAATGTACCATTAGAACACTGGAGTGATGGTTGCTGGAAATGGGCCTCTATGTAGATATTGCATTAAAAACCAGACGTTTGCAGGTAGAATAGTCATTTAGCACATTAACAATGTATAGAGTGTATTTTTTATTAATTTAATGTTATCTTCATTGAAAAAAACTGTGCTTTTCTTTCAAAAATAAGGAAATTTCTAAGTGACCCTAAACTTTTGAACGGTAGTGTATATATACTAAGTTTGGTTCTGGAGTTATATATATATGTACTGAGCTTGTTTCTAGTGCTATATATATGTGCTGAGCTTGGTTGTGATGCTGTATATATGTACTGAGCTTGGTACTGTGGCTGTATATATGTACTGAGCTTTGTTCTGGGTCTGTATATATGTACTGTACTTGGTTCTGGGACTGTATATTTGTACTGAGCTTGATTATGGGTCTGTATATATTTACCTTCTCTTAAGGTATATGTTAAATCTACTTTTACCTTAAGAGAAGGTAAATATATACAGTAAAAACGAAACCCCAAAAGTACATGCAGGAATCTCAGTTTTTTCCAATTCACCCATTATATGGTACTTTACATGGTGCCAATAAAAACTACAACTCCTCCTCAAAAAAATAATCCTTCGCACACCACTCCATTGACGTAAAAATAAAAAAGTTATAAAGCTCCTGACCACTTTAGTGTCTCAAAGTATTCTGCTTTTTCTGTTCTATATGGCTCACTCTGCTTTTACAGCTAATTTAAAACTGTGCCAAATCTGTGTCTGCCTAAACAGATATCTGCAAATATATACGGTACAGCGTCTTCAAAGTTCTGTCTTCGGAGTTCGGGGGGGGGCAGACTTTAAAATGTGTCCGTGGCCCATGGTGTCCTTAATCCGCCCCTGTACTGACAGAACAGTTTTTTTGACCAGTCACAAAAGTAAGCAGATTGGGCAGCCGGATAATACAGTTAGGAGCTGCTAGTCCTCCCTCTAGTAAGGGGTATGTTGTGTACTTATACTTCACCTCTGTCTTTTCCCCCGCCAAAGAAAGTCATTTATCATATTTTCCAAACAGCTGAAGTATTTTCCAGAAATCCATATAGGTGAATGACCAGAATAAACATTATTTGTGGGAGGATAATCATCTATATTAGAGCCACCCTGACAGATATCTTGATACTGTTCATTTTTTCCATACCTTGCATTTCCCTCTCATTTCATTAATTGC
This sequence comes from Rhinoderma darwinii, assembly GCF_050947455.1. Lineage (NCBI taxonomy): Eukaryota > Metazoa > Chordata > Amphibia > Anura > Rhinodermatidae > Rhinoderma > Rhinoderma darwinii. Next base: position 76,687,070 of record NC_134692.1, on the reverse strand, counting down.
AGGTAAAAGTTTTAATTGTATATAATCCTCCAGAGACTTGAAAATAGCCACCCCAGATTCTTAAAGCTTTCGTCTGGTTTGAGTACTCTCAAACCCATATTTATAACATATATGGAATTAACAAGAGGGGATATCAAAGATTTCCCCCAATTTACATTAACCCCTGAATATCTGCCAAATTCTGAGAATATTGCGAATATGGCAGGCAGGGACCCTGAATAATCGTGGAGGAAAATAAGAACTTTTTATAGCGTTTGCACAATAAAATCACTTTTTAAAAAAAATCATTTATATTTTGTGTCACCATATTACATAACTTACCAAATACAGTGAAGGAAATAAGTATTTGATCCCTTGCTGATTTTGTAAGTTTGCCCACTGTCAAAGACATGAACAGTCTAGAATTTTTAGGCTAGGTTAATTTTACCAGTGAGAGATAGATTATATTAAAAAAAAAAAAGAAAATCACATAGTAAAAATTATATACATTTATTTGCATTGTGTTCATAGAAATAAGTATTTGATCCCCTACCAACCATTAAGAGTTCAGCCTCCTCCAGACCAGTTACACGCTCCAAATCAACTTGGTGCCTGCATTAAAGACAGTTGTCTTAAATGGTCACCTGTATAAAAGACTCCTGTCCACAGACTCAATTAATCAGTCTGACTCTAACCTCTACAACATGGGCAAGACCAAAGAGCTTTCTAAGGATGTCAGGGACAAGATCATAGACCTGCACAAGGCTGGAATGGGCTACAAAACCATAAGTAAGACGCTAGGTGAGAAGGAGACAACTGTTGGTGCAATAGTAAGAAAATGGAAGACATACAAAATGACTGTCAATCGACATCGATCTGGGGCTCCATGCAAAATCTCACCTCGTGGGGTATCCTTGATCCTGAGGAAGGTGAGAGCTCAGCTGAAAACTACACGGGGGGGACTTGTTAATGATCTCAAGGCAGCTGGGACCACAGTCACCAAGAAAACTATTGGTAACACATTACGCCGTAATGGATTAAAATCCTGCAGTGCCCGCAAGGTCCCCCTGCTCGAGAAGGCACATGTACAGGCCCGTCTGAAGTTTGCAAATGAACATCTGGATGATTCTGAGAGTGATTGGGAGAAGGTGCTGTGGTTAAATTAGACTAAAATTGAGCTCTTTGGCATTAACTCAACTCGCCGTGTTTGGAGGAAGAGAAATGCTGCCTATGACCCAAAGAACACCATCCCCACTGTCAAGCATGGAGGTGGAAACATTATGTTTTGGGGGTGTTTCTCTGCTAAGGGCACAGGACTACTTCACTGCATCAATGGGAGAATGGATGGAGCCATGTACCGTCAAATCCTGGGTTACAACCTCCTTCCCTCCACCAGGACATTAAAAATGGCTCGTGGCTGGGTCTTCCAGCACGACAATGACCCAAAACATAGGAGTGGCTCAAAAAGAAGCACATTAAGGTCATGGAGTGGCCTAGCCAGTCTCCAGACCTTAATCCCATCAAAAACTTATGGAGGGAGCTGAAGATCCGAGTTGCCAATCGAAATCTTAATGATTTACAGATGATCTGCAAAGAGGAGTGGGCCAAAATTCCATCTAACATGTGTGCAAACCTCATCATCATCTACATAAAACGTCTGACTGCTGTGCTTGCCAACAAGGGTTTTGCCACCAAGTATTAAGTCTTGTTTGCCAAAGGGATCAAATACTTATTTCTCTGTGCAGAATGCAAATAAATATATATAATTTTGACTATGTGATTTTCTTATTTTTTTTTTATATATATATAATCTATCTCTCACTGGTAAAATTAACCTAGCCTAAAATATCTAGACTGTTCATGTCTTTGACAGTGGGCAAACGTACAAAATCAGCAAGGGATCAAATACTTATTTCCTTCACTGTATATATATTTTTTTAATGTTTTCAGGTTTTTTTTCCTATAAAAACAGACTCATTGTGGAGAAAAAAATTAGCTTTTTTTTTTTTTTTTTACTTTAAACATTTACATTTTTTGCAGCACTTTTAGTAACTTTTGATTTTTAACTTTGTTTCTACTAGGGGACATGAAGGCCTGCACCGTTGATCTCTTTTCTAATACATTAGTAGTGCAATGCTTTAGAGCTGTTAGTGTCACACTGACAGTAGACCTATTAGGTCCGGTACAATTGGGAACAAACAGTAATAAAACAAGACTGGGTAATAACAGATAGACAATCGGGTAAGCGTGCTCTGTTTGCAAACTTATCATGTATAGCTGTGCCCCAATGGTGCTGGTCACGCCGCCTTAGAACTAGTCACATTCTACCCTGGTAGATCGGCGCTACTCACAATATCCTCTTTATAATTTTTAGCTCCATTTCTTTTTTCAGCCTTTGTTTAACCCATTCCCGCCGCAGCCATTTTTCAGATTTTCATTTTTGTTTTTTCATCCCCACCTTTCAAAAGCCATACCTTTTTTATTTTTCCGTCGATATAGCCATATGAGGGTTTTATTCTTCCAGGAGGAGTTGTAGTTTTTCATGGCTTCATTTATTGTACCATATAATGTACTAGGAAATAGGAAAAAAGATTCTTTGTGGGAGGGAATTGGAAAAAGCAGCAATTCCTCCATTGATTTTTGGTCTTTGTTTTTTTTTTACGGCGTTCCCTGTGCAAATAAAATGTCATGTTAACTTTATTCCACTAGTCAATACGATTAGGGCGATGACAAATTTATATATTTTTTTTATATGTTACTACTTTTACAAGGAAAAATACCCAATCTTTCTAACGCTATAGATGCCATTGTCCCTATTAACCGCAGCATCTAAGAGGTTGAATGAGCGGGATCACAATTGAGCGGGATCCCACTCATTACAATGACGTGTCGGCTGCAACATACAGCCAACACCTGCATTGTATGCAGCTGTCTCAGCCCGTGTGGCCGCTTCATACTACTCCTACCCGGCTATGACGTAGGTATACGTCATACGTCTAGAAGGGGTAAATATGGCTATGCGGAATATTTCTATATTTTGTTCCCCATCTACTACATTGGCTTTACAAGGCCTTCTATTTTAAGATTCCCAATTCATGGATTGGAGTGTCATACATTAAAGAGGACCTGTTAGCTCTCCTGACTATAAAATAACAATTCTAGAGAATCTTTGTTTGGAACTTTGGGTTGGGCTATTCATCTGTTATTCCTCCAGGAAATTGACGACTGGGAGCTATTATAAGGAAATATTCTCCCCTAGAAGCATTGTAGATAGATCTATTGCTGTTGAAAAAGGTATTTTAAGTCTCCCAAAATAAATCCAGCGGATTTATTGATTTTGATAATATTGGGGCAGATTTATAGACAACAGGCAATTTCCTCCTCTTGAAGAAATGCTTCTAAGAGAGAATACTTTCATAATATGGTGCTGTACGGAGGCACCATATTGCGGCACACACAGTGGGGTAGGATTACTAAGACTGGTGTTTTATACGTCAGTCTTAGTATTCTGCTCCGCTGAAGTAAGATGCAACAGGTTAATTAAAAGTTGCATGCCTCTTAATAAATTTGTTGCGTCTTACCACTGGCCATGTGCTACAATTGTGGGTAACAATTGCGGTTGCACTGGCAGGCCCCATCCCTCTTTACCCCCCCTTCATGATCAGACATTAAATTAACCTTATCTACAGTGTCTCTCTGTTTAACATAAAATATGTCCTTGTGAAGAGTGTATTTGAGCCCTTTCCACAAGACCCACTCACATTAGCTCATGCTATGAATTAATAATGTTTATTTTTCATAAGGGATTAGCTCTTCACACTCATAATGAGAAAAGGAAGAATCTGAAATCCTGTCTTAAAAGCCTATCTATCCTGTTGAAGTCATCAATACTATAAAACCCTGTTGCCACTTTTAACTCTATTGTCTTTATTTTCTAGCACTACAAAGCCGAATAATTTATTTGATATTTATGAGATCACAAGTTCTGGTAACTATTTTGCTTTAGATCTTACAAAAAAGTATCAATCCAAGTAGAAATTTATATTTAGGTTTTAACAATGTGTAGATAGATATATTGCTGTTGAATAAGGGAGTGTGAGACTTTCAAAATAAATCCTGCTGATTTATTGATTTTAATCAAATTAAGGCAGATTTATTAATCTTTATGTCTTAAATTTAGACCAGACAGGCAGAAACTGCACCAATTCTATCATAATTGTGCATGCTGTATAAGCTTGACAAGTTAGAAACTTCTTTCTCTTACTTCTCTACTTTACACCATTATTTTTTACCAAGAAAAGGGTGCACACTTGAATAAATATATTTTTTACAAATAACGGGGTTTTCCAGTCCCTAAAAATTGAAGGCCTATCCTCAGGATAGACCATCAATAGCTGATCGCCCTGGGTCAGACTGACGGGAACCCCGCCAAGTAGCTGTTTTGAAGGGGCCGCAGCGCTCCTACAGCAGTAGCGGTGATTCACAGTATCACAACCTTCTCCCATTGAAGTGAATGGGAGAAGGCTGTAATACTATAATACTGTGAACCGCCGCTACTGCTGTGTCGGCGATTCACAGTTCGAGCAGGGACTGGAATGAAGGAGAAACAGCGCTCGTGTGATCAGCTATTGATGGCCTATCCTGAGAATAGTCCATCAATTTTTAGGGACTGGAAAACCCCTTTAATAAATTTAGCACATCCCATGTCTTACACCTTTTTTTTAGCACAAATTATGCCAGAATTCTGGCACATTTTGTTTAGTAAATCTCTTACTAATAAATCCAGTGTGGGGTCTGTAGATTTGACCCATGGAGGACGCCACTCACTGGAGTATATTGTTGTCAGAGCTATATGCTGATGCTCCAATTAACACTATCTTCATCAAACCACACGTAGCATTAAAGTCATGCCACTCATGACCAGACTGCACAGAGTAGGATGTATAATATTAAAGAGTATAATAAGTATACAGCACTGGTTGGATACCTTCGAAGCTACCATTCTGATTAGGAGGTTTGCACTGATTAAAGGGGTGTTCCTATCTTTAACATTTATGGCATGTCCACAGGATATACATCCAGGTGGAGATTGTATGGAGAGATCGCGATATCTGTGACATTGATTGTAATTGGTAAACCCCATGTTTGCTAGAAAGTCCTAGACCTCCATCTAATTGACATACTATAAGAGCTTATATTGAAAAACCCTATAGAGCTTCCTTCCAATGATACACTTTAAATGAGTTCTCTTTGCTGTTTGATAGATTTCTTTACTGCTGCACGCCCCATTTATTTCAGTATGGAGCAGAGTAAAAGGCGACTTGAATTACTGCAGCCTTTTGCTTCCTCCCTGCTGAGAGAGATAGATAGATAGATAGATAGATAGATAGATAGATAGATAGATAGATAGATAGATAGATAGATAGATAGATAGATAGATAGATAGATGATAGATAGATAGATAGATAGATAGATAGATAGATAGATAGATAGATAGATAGATAGATAGATGATAGATGGATGGATGGATGGATGGATGGATGGATGGATGGATGGATGGATAGATAGATAGATAGATAGATAGATAGATAGATAGATAGATAGATAGACAAATGGATCCAGCAGCACCGGTATAGTGTGGGTGCAGGCCCAAGAGGATAGACCAAGGTCCCAATTATGTATAGAGCAAAAATTAGGCAGCACTCCGTTTGTAAATGTGAAAAAAGAGGGTACTTTTATTGCCCCATAGGCAACGTTTCAGCTCCTTCCCCTGGAGTCTTTCTCAAGCAACTAACATGTGAATACTATAGCATATAAAACATAGTGGTAATCAACAATCCAATTACATACCAATAAGCTCAAAGTGGGCATAAATATATTCATAAAAAAGCAATGTTCAAAACAACTCACATCAATAAAGAACGTGCAAGCATTTCATATACAGGTAAGATGGATATTGCAGAGTGCACAGCCAAGAGCATTTTGGTAAATGCCACGATTGGTGGTATCATAGATGATAATATGTCGGATTATCTGATTGTAGAGCAACCTAGAACCCCGGTTCTGTATACCCTCCCAAAAATACACAAGTCCCTTGTCGACCCACCTGGGCGACCTATTGTTTCAGGAACAGATTCAATATTTTGTCATATTGCGATATTTTTGGATAAGATCTTGCGCTCTTATGCCATTGAGGCTTCCTCATACATAAAGGACACATCGGATTTTCTCAATAAACTGGGTGAAGTCACTATTACATCCGATAAAAAAATCAGATTGGTATCATTTGATGTCATTAATCTTTATACTGTAATTGATCATACTAGGGGTATACAGGCAGTTGAAGCATTTTTGGATAGCTCGGATCTTACATCTGAATGTTGCAGTTTCCTTTTACAATTACTCACTATCATCTTGAGAAGGAACTATTGCCTATTTGGTGACAGTTTTTATCTCCAATTGCAAGGCACGGCGATGGGGTCTAATATTGCCCCCACTTACGCCAATATATACATGCGTACGTTGGAAGAGACTCTTATGTATATGTCCCACCAGTTTGAACATGTTGTCAGATGGTGGCGATATATAGATGACATCTTTGTGATCTGGTCAGGTGACTGTGAGTCACTTTTTGAATTCTTTGATCATTTGAATTCTCTTGATGATAAGGTTAAATTTACAATGGTACAATGGTAATTGTTTTACCACTGAATTATATACAAAACCTACGGATTGCAATAACTTGCTCCTTTTTAATAGCAACCATCCACATAGTATGATTGAAAGTCTACCCATAAGTCAACTAATGAGAGTCAAGAGGATCGTTAGTGACCCAGAGACCGCTGATAGAACCTTAGATATTATGACCAGACGATTTCGTACTCGGGGCTACCCAAGGAGACTCCTAACTAAACACAGATCACAATTAGAACGGACAGGGAGGAATGACCTTCTGTTTTCTAGAGACACTAAAGCCTATAGTGACCGTATACCTTTTGTCTCCACATTTACAGACCTGAGTCATGCTATCTCTGGAGTCATTAGACGTCATTGGCCAATGTTAGGCAATTGCCTGACACAGATTCCAGAATTCAATAATTTTCCCTTGTTCTCCTACCGTAGGTCTAAAAATCTCAGAGATAAACTGGTAAAGGCCGATTTCGGTTCTCAAAAGACTGATAGACAAATGTATCTTACAAAACCTAAGTTGGGCTGTTTTCCATGTTTGAGCTTAACATTGCAGCCTCATGTTGAAAGGCTCTGCTTTCACACATCCTCAGACCAAAAAAATCTTTGACATCCGCCATTTTTTACAGTGTCCATGCCATCTTTTATATGTTGGTGAAACCACATTGGATTTGAAAACCAGATTGAACCAACATCGCTACACCATTAGAAAAAAACGTCAGGACTTACCCGTATCTAAACATTTCTTAGATATGGGACATAATGAACATCAGTTAAGATTCCTGATCCTAGATCACATTCCCCCTCTTAGACGTGGTGGTAATAGAACCAGGTTTTTAAAAATTAGAGAACTACAATGGATAGACAGGTTAAACACTCTTAAACCAAATGGCCTGAACGTAGATTTTCCCCTTAGTGGATTAGTGTAGGGGATACATGTCCTCTTTCTTTCCCCCCTTCCCCCCCACCCATCCCCCCATTTTCCCTTACCCCTTTTTCCGCTTTGGTCCATCTATGTTGGTTTTTGACGTTCTCATTGGTAAAAATACATGTTATATTTTAAATAATAATTGATATTTTACCTCTATTTCAGATTTCCTCATGATATGTTGAAGATCACCTCTGGACATACAAGTCATCACGGACTATCAATTTTTAATAAATCGTGTTTATGACATTACATTTTTGTTGAATCTTGTTTTTGGGCATCATATGATATAGTTTTATGTTTCTTTGGATCCATACTGGACCCTTTGGGTCTTAGATATTAGGTGTTCACCTTTTCTCTTCTATAGCTCCCAGTATAGTTATTTGTGATTAATAGGTATTATTATGGCACACAGATATGTTACAGATCTTTAGTGCCTTCGTTCCCTCTTCTCTATACTGACTAATGGACATTGTTTATGTCGATTTGCCACTGCTTCTGCCTTTTGCTACATATATATTAAACACTAATGTGGACATAATAGTTCAGCTTTTTTCCTGTGGGTGTCGCTATTCGCGCACTCACATATACATATTTACTATTAGTACATCTACAATTATCTTTATTCTGTATACATTACATATACACAGTATGGACTTATAGTCTATTCACATCTTTAGGGATCGATAAATATCTATATTATTTTTTCTAGTGTCCTTCCTCTTTACTAGTACTTACGATGGTCTACTGTTTCCAAACTTAAGATGGCCGCATTTGCATCCTAGTTCTTGGGCACATGCACGGTTGGATGCCGGATATCTCTGATGCCCGAGACGTAACATGTCTCACTTCGCATGCGCAGTTGCGCCACATATTCTCTTTAATGGCGGTTCCGTGTTGCTGATGCTCTATGAGGTGATCTATGTTTTTAATCAATTTTACTATGTACATTTGTATTTCACAGCTGTTTACACTTTTGTTTATTGGATACTTCAGGGTAGACACTGTCTCTTGGCTGTGCACTCTGAAATATCCATCTTACCTGTATATGATATGCTTGCACGTTCTTTATTGATGTGAGTTGTTTTGAACATTGCTTTTTTACGAATATATTTATGCCCACTTTGAGCTTATTGGTATGTAATTGGATTGTTGATTACCACTATGTTTTATATGCTATAGTATTCACATGTTAGTTGCTTGAGAAAGGCTCCAGGGGAAGGAGCTGAAACGTTGCCTATGGGACAATAAAAGTACCCTCTTTTTTCACCTTTACAAACGGAGTGCTGCCTAATTTTTGCTCTATAGATAGATAGATAGATAGATAGATAGATAGATAGATAGATAGATAGATAGATAGATAGATAGATAGATATCAGGACATTGTGTAATACACTTCTCTTGTTGTTCCAAGAGCTATGTTGCTTTTAAACAATATTACTGATAAACAGTGAAATCACAGATTTTCTTTTAATCGGCCATTACCTATTAAAATAATTAAGTATATTGACGGGTCTGGGGTCTGATTATATTAAGTGTCTGGGATTTGAAATAGTGGAGGGGAATCTGTGGTCTAAAATTAACTTAGAGGTCTGCTCTGTAGTCTGAATGAATTCAGGGGTTTGGGGTCTAAATTAAATTTTAGGGTCTGGGGTCTAAAATATATTTTGGGGTCTTGTCTGGGGTCTTGGGTATATATTAGGTATATATTCGAAACCCCCATAAAACACCCCATTTTAAGAACTAGACCCCTCAAAGTATTCAAAACAGCATTTAGAACGTTTCTTAACCCTTTAGGCGTCTCACATGAATTTAAAGCAAAGTAGAGGTGAAATTTACAAATTAAATTTTTCTTGCAGAAAATCCTTTTTATTAATTTTTTTTCCAGTAAAACCTAAGGTTTTACCAGAGAAATGCATATTAATATTTTTTGCCCAGATTCTGCAGTTTTTAGTAATATCCCACATGTTGCCCTAGTGTGCTAACGGACAGGAGCACAGGCCTCAGAAGCAAAGGAACACTTAGTGGATTTTGGGACCTCCTTTTAGTAGATTATATTTTAGGCACCATGTCAGGTTAGAAGTCTTATGGTGCCAAAACTGTGGAAACCCCCCAAAAGTTACCCCATTTTGCACACTACACCCCTAAAGGAAATTATCGAAGGGTATAGTGAGCATTTAGACCCCATAGGTTTTTTGCTGCATTTTGTGGAATTAGGCTGTGAAATTGAAAATCACATATTTTTTAGATAAAAGGTACAAATGTTTAATTTTTTAAAAGGTTTTAAGTAGAAAAGGCACCGAAACATTTGAAAAGCAATTTCTCCCGATTACAGCAATACCCCATATGTGGTAATAAACTGCTGGTTGGACAAACGGCACGGCTCAGAATGGCAAGAGCACTATTTGGCAAATAGATTTTGCTGGATTGATTTCTGGGCGCCATGTCGCATTTGCAGAGCTTCTAAGGTACCAGTACAGGGGAAACCCCTTGTCAGGCCCTACTAGGCTTCCGTAGATGGCATAACCGGAGGCCATTGTTACGCCTCAGGTTGCCATAGCAACTATTGGCACTCGCGATCATGTCGCGGGACGTCAATGGTGCTTTAACCCCTAAAAATCCGCAATCGCTATTGAGCGCGGCATCTAAGGGGTTAATCGATGGGAACAATGCGATCGGTCCCTTCGGAAGGATCTGCGGCAACTGCTGTACGAGACAGCAGTTGGCATAGCTCATAAAAGTGCCAGAAGGCAGGGGGAAGAGCGGTCATTTCCAATGACCTACTGTTAGGTCACGAAGCGCGAACCTTATATTTAGCGTGACCTTATAGAATGTCGTGGAGCGGGAAGGGGTTAATAGAGACTGTTGTATCAAGGAATTGAATAGAGGAGTTTGACTGGACCATAGTGAATTTTATGTCCTCATCAATAGAATTCAAAAAATCAAAGAACAGATGTAACAAGGCCAGATCACCTGTCCAAATGGCAAACACATCATCTAGTATCTCCACCACTTCGCTATAAAGGCAAAGTGGGGTGACACTAAGATAGATGACTCTTCCAGGTCCACAATCACAATATTAGCATAAGTGGGGGCCATATTAGCCCCCATGGCCATAGCTTTTTGCTGTAAATAAAACTCACCATCAAACAAAAAATGATTGCTGGTGAGTAGAGATGAGCGAACCGGGACAACTGAACCCGGTTTTGGTCCGAACATCGCGAAAAGTTCGGTTCGCAGCGAATCCGAACTTCACCGGGTTCGGCCGAACACGTTTTGACCGAACCCGGGCGGGCAGAAAAAACATTACAAAAACATTATACTAATCGGCAGCCACTTGTCTCTATCAATCACTGATAGAGATAAGAGGCTGCTGACTAAAAATAAAATAAAAGCATTTCATACGTACCCGGTCGTTGTCTTGGTGATGAGTCCCTCTTCTTCCTCCAGTCCGACCTTCTTTCCTGACGCGGCAGCCTGTGATTGGCTGCAGCGGCAGCCTGTGATTGGCTGCAGCGGCTGCGGCAGCCTGTGATTGGCTCCAGAGGCCGCGGCAGCCTGTGATTGGCTGCAGAGGCGGTCACGTGACGCGCGTGACCGACTGCAGCGGCGACATGGATGAAACGTCATCGCTGGAGGCCGGACAGGAGGAATGTAAGTATGAACGTATTATTATTATTTTTTTTATTACATTAAAATTGTATTTTCCGCGCTCCGGGCATGGTACTGTCAAGGTTGCTGAAAGAGTTAGTGCAGCCCATTAACTCTTTCAGCACCCGGGACAGTACCATGCTCGGCGCACAGAAATTTCAGGTTCGGTCATAACTAGTTCGGTTCGAATCGAACTTTTTCGTGAAATTCGGTGAACCAACTGAACCGAACTTTTCATAAGTTCGCTCATCTCTACTGGTGAGAACAATTTTCAACAAAGTCAGAGTGAATTATTTACAACCCTCAGTATAGTCAGTCATATCCAAAGCCCTCTTGATGCTAACCAACCCTCTATCATGACTGATAGAGGTATAGAGGCTGGTCACGTCAAAGGAGACAAGGATAGAATTGGGGGGAATAGTTATCTCAGCAATTTTAGAAAGAAAATCAGATGTATCTTTAATAAAAGATCTAGATCCTGAAGCAAAACCCCTACGAACCTTGTCCAAAAAAATCGCAATTGGACTAAGGAGCGAGCCCCTACCGAATACAATGGGTATACCCGGAGGTGACCTCAAACTTTTATGTATCTTCGGCAGAATATACAACAAGGTGGTCACTGGTTTATCTGGAATTAGGAATCTATGCTGCTCTTAATCAATCAAATCAATAGCATACGCATGATCAATTACATCTTCAGCTGTTTCAAGATCCGTTGTTTAGGATTACCATCTGTACGCTTATACGCTGAGGTATCATTTAATTGCCAATGGATCTCAGCCATATACATAGATCGGTCCATAACTATGACCGCGCCCCCCTTATCGGCGGGTTTGATCACAAGGTCGTAGTTATGGACCACTCCCTTCAGGGCACATGATTCTTTATAGGACATATTTGGAGAAGAAAGTTGGCAATTAGACCAACTAGTTTTAAGATCATCCACATCCCTTTTAACTGTGTTAATAAATGTCTCAAATCCCAATCTTTCAGGGACAGTTCGGTGTGTGAACAGACATTCAATACATCAAAGGGTTGATCTTCACCCAAAAACAATGCTTTTAATCTCAGTGATCTGTAGAAATTAAACAATTCAATGTCAAGATGGAACCAGTCCACCTGAGGGGTATGGCAGAATGACAGTCCTCTGTTTAAGACAGATAATTCAGTAGCGGTAAGTGAATGCGTCAAAATATTTACCACTAATAGACGAGTTGTGGATTCTTCCTCCTGGGTCCTCCCTGTGATCTCAAACTCTGCACACTACTTGTTTTTACGTTGTTGGTCAAACCTGTGTCCACCCCTCCTTGACTTTCTCCTGGATCTCTGATTTCCTGAGGATTCACCCCTAAAAAATTAGAGGTGGTTTCTGACTTGCGGTGTGCTTATTAGTTGATTTTTTTTTTGTTGTTCTCCTCTGTGGAATTCTGGCAGACACATCCTCCTGCTTCCAATTATAGATCTTGCCAGAGGCATAGACTTCTAGTTCCACAGTTGTTCTGATGTGTTCGAGGTGAGGGAAATCCTGGACTGCCAGACGGTAGGAGGAAGGACTTTCTATTTGGTGTGGACTGGAGAGGGTTTGGTCCTGAGGAGAGGTCCTGGGAGCCAGAAGAGAACCTCAGTTCCCCTGCTCTTATAAAAAAAATCCTCTCTCGCTCTGGCCCCAAGAAGAGGGGTGTAAGAGGGGGGATACTGTAGCATCCATGGCCACGGGCCGTCGGGTTTACTCACCTCCCGACGCTCGCAGCCATGGATCCGTGAGCGCTGATCCCCATCTCCTACCTAGGAGACGCCAGCGTTCACTTCCCCTCTGGTCTGCTGTGTCCCATAGGGTGCGCGCGCACAAAGGAAATCGTCATCATCATCAACTGCCATGATTTCCTGGCCTATAAGAATGCCACAGGCCTTCTGATCCTTGCCTGAGCGTTCTTAGTTTTCCCAGTCTGTCTTGCAAATGGTTCCTTAGTGTTTCCCGTTCCAGTTGTTACCTATGCCTTGTTACCTGTTCCTGTATTCCGTGCTGTTCTTGTTCCTGTGCCTATTAGTGTCGGAGTCGTGTTACGTCCTGTGTTATCTGCCACATCCGGAGTAATTTGCCACGTCTGGCGCAACCTGCGGCTTCTGTGCCATCTGCCACGTCCTGTGTCATCTGCCACGACCTGTGTCATCTGCCACGTCCGGAGGAACTCGCCACATCTGGCGCAAACTGCGGCACCTGTGTCATCCGCGACGTTTGGCGTTACCTGCTGCACTCTTCTCCATCTGTACCAGAGCTGCGACCACTGTATGGACTATCCAGGTACCCTTGTGTGGGACATTGTATTGCTGGAATTTCCTGTTGTTTGGCCAGCTGCCTCCCTGCTACGGCGGTACGGCCTAGTGGGTCTACAAACCCGCTACGTGACAATTTATTTTTGTACTGTTCCACAGACCCCTGTATTTGCAGTATCGAGGGACTTATATAGGGGTACACTAGTATAATAATTGTCTGTGTACACATGGTACCTTTTTTTTGTAGGATTGGCACCATGAGTTTCCAGACAATTGTCCCACTAATGGCAATATCCTCTAGTCAACTTGGTGGATTAAGGTGGCAGTCCCTGCCCTCATAAATAAAAAAAAACATAGGTGTAGCCCATTGTGCTCTCACACACCTTACACCGTTTGACACTGTATCGAGCTCTTTTGGAGGGGATACATTGGTGAAAGGATAGACGGCACTTAAATCATTAGGATGTGTTTCAATATCGTCTACGAATAATTTTTGGTCCGGGGCATATAAATTTAAAAATGACTGACTTAGGAGGGAGATAAGGGATCTCAATTTGATAAGCCAATCATAGCCTGGGTCACTTCAAGGGGGGATTTGGGAATTATCCGAAAAATGCATGAAACGCATCATGATTTCATAGCGCGTTTGAGCCGTAACAGCTGAAAATACAGGGGTGCTGTGGATAGCTCTGGTAGCCCAGTAGGACTGGATTGATGTTTTTTTTTATTTACCAACCCCATGTTTAGGGTAATGCCCAAAAAGACAGTTGTGGGGATCCATGCTCTGGCATAGCAAGACCTGGGATTTTTTGTAACAAATTGACTGCCATATAAATTTGTCTGCTGGACAATTAATTCCAGGACCTGATCTTCTATGAACAATTTAAAAAAATTATAGGGGGTTAAAATTTCGACCTCTGTGTTGATGTCTATAAATGGCAAAATTTGGGGGGGGGAAATAAACTGCAGGATGTCACATTGCGGGAGGGACTGCATTACTAGGCCCTCCTCCTGACGGTTCAATGGAGACAGCTGCGCCCCCCACCCTAAGGCTGGGGGGTCCAGTGGCAAAAGCAAAACTTGTGTCACTTTCTGAACAAAGTTCTGCTTCTGACGCAGTATCCGTATCGCTGCCTGGACTGCTGGAGCACAGCAAGGTGTACGCTTACTCTGCTATAAACATTCTGCGATTAGTGCGATTCATGTCCGCTATGCTCACTAATAAACAAATAAACTTTTTTTTGTCATTTTTTAATTATTATTATTATTTTATAAAATGAATGAAAAAAAATAAAATAATAATGCGGTAAATCACAGCTAATAGCTGCTATTATAATAGCGTAATTAGAAAAAAAGCAGAGATGACGGGTAATCTGAAGGTAATTACGAGTAATCTGGGGGTAATTACGGGTAATCTGTGGACACAGGTGGATTTGAGGTATGTTTTTACTGTCTGACAGCACAGGATTTGAATGCAGTATCTCTCTCTCTGTCTCTCTCTCTCTTATCTCAAAGCAAATACAGTGAGAGGAGAGAAAGAAACAGCACAAATCCTTTAGCAAATATGTGATTATGGTCACTGGGATAAGTATATCACAAAGACCATATGATCGGGACCAATGATAATGGTCCCCGATCGCTACTATGCACAGGCAAATTCTGCTGTGCATTCATTGCGCATACATGCTCCGTTTTGTTTTTTCTCTTTTTCTCTGAAGGGGGATTGGGGTAAGTAATCGAGAGCTGTAGTAACGGTGACCCATATATATATATATATATATATATATATATATGTATACATATATATATATATATATATATATATATATATATATATATATATATATATATATATATATATATATATATATATATATATATATATATATATATATATTTCACATTACACCCTAACTACTACAGAGAGACTACTATATGATCATGAAGCACAGGGTATACTGCTGCAAGGCATCAAGTATCTGTGTCCCCAGAGGTATCTCTTTTACGATGGAGAGGCTGTGAAATGCGACAAAATATACTAAACAGACTCTTAAAACAGCCCACCGGAAAATATGCAACAGCAAGGCACAGCTCAAACAAAAATCATGGGTGTCTGCTGCTTCACTAAATGCTGGGACTGAAGGAGGAATCATCCAACAGCACAAAAGATAAGGATGCTACTCCCCTCAATGAGTGCACAGGAGAAAGGTTTAACCTGTCATTGCACAGGATGTGGTTGCTGCATTTAGTTTATAAAATGTACACCGCTTTTACACCCATTCTGCTAATGCTAAAGTTTGCTTCTCAGCATGTCCAGCGCAGGGAGTGAGACAGTTATCCACTTTAGTGATTGGGTTAGGTGGTGTAAGCAGAGTATACAACCAAACAAGCAGTCACTTCTAAGTGGGCAGTGGATGGTCAGCAGAGCAAGAAAAACACTGTGGAGGAAGGCAGCCAGAGACGCACATCTCTTAAAGTGCCAGAGGTTGTCCCTCCACATTCCAAATTGACTCTGCACCCATGGCACATACCCCACAAGCCCTAACCCTAGCTACTGCCTATGCAAAGATAAAAATAAAATAAGTGTCCATTTCCCAATGTAAAAGTGAGGCTGTCAAGGACTGGAATCAGATTTGGAGTCCAGTGGCTTAAACAGTCTGGAAGGTGGGTGATAATAGCAATATTTGTGAAGTAACAGTCCAGGTTAGGAACAGAAATAAGCAGTAGTAGTAGTTTGTAATGTCCCTTTTACATGGGCCAATTACCAATCGCTCTTTCATCGTCTGATCGTATCGTTTCTGCAGCAGAAAATATTATCGTTGTCGGCAGCTCATCTCCCTGCGTAAACAGGTAGAGATGCTGCCGACATGATAGAAATTTATAGGGACGAGTGATCCTAGTAAATAGTGGGAAAGGAGAAAACGAGTGCCATTCAACGAGCTGTCTCATTGATCATTGCTCGTTGTTTGGCCAAAATGTGCCATGTAAAAGGACACTAAGGCAGCAATTACCTAGACTAGAGGCAGGAAGCTCAATAGTCTGGCAAGGAGGAAGTACAAGGGCCAGGCTTACGTATATAGAAAGCAAAACTGATGAGACTATTTAGGTAATCAAAGCAAGAAATTTTAAGAGGCAATAGTCAAGAGAACCTAGACAATGGATTCACTATTAGACATGAAATAAAGGAAAATCCATGGCGCTCACCATTCAGTAAAAATGTATTCTTTTATTAGCATAAGCAGCAATGGGATGTGGAGCATGTGGAGCCGACGGCTGTTTCGCATGTGCCCACGCTTTGTCAAGCCCTCTGCATTATAGCAGACCCCTGCCCCCTTATATGCAAACAGGGTAGTTTTAATCAAAAAACATATACCAAATGTTGATACATAAATCTAAAACATATTATTTATCTAAACTAATCTTAAATACAATATATCAAAGTACTTAAATCATTGCGGTTATTTAGACCTAATGGACCTAAGGTTTCCGCCCATAAAATAAGTTCTGCCTCTTTTTGAATTAATAGATTATTTATTATTGCCCCCTGTAACAGTTTGTTTTATACACCTAAGAGCAGCAAAACACATATCTCTGGCGTTACCCCATGATGAGTGATCATATATTCAATCAAACGTGGGTAACCCTCCCCCCCGAGGTTAGTGATTGTACATGCCCCCCTGAATCTTTGGACATCAGGCGGATAGTCTTCCATATGTAGAAGAGATTACAGGGACACAAGATGACATACACAACAAACTTCGTTTTGCAGTTAATAATACTATCCACCTTTACCGTCAAGCCCCCCAATTTCAGGTCCCTTGGCCGTTTCAGTTGGTTGCAAAACCTACAGTGTCAACACCTGTAGTTTCTTATCTGAATGATATCACCTAACCAGTTCTTTTGAGTAGTCTGTTGCATGAATCGTCCTTTTACAAGACATCTGGCAGTTTACGATAGACATTTGTACTTACTTCTCCCCCTGTTACAGTAACTAGTACATTTTGAAACTCAATGGTGTTACCCCAATGTAAATGTCATTCATTTAGTAGTCACTAATGTACCGTATAAAGTCATAAAATGTATTCAGTGCCAGACCAGATGATACAAATAAATTCTATAAATCCCAAGTATAACTGCAAATGTTTCAAATACGGACTGGCAGCATTATACATTTTCTGTTCAAATTCTGCAAGAAAAATATTTGCTGACAGTCGTGCCCATTGCGTACATGCTTTTTGTCACTACCATTTATTGTCAAACTGAAAGGCTTTATGGTTTAATACAAATTCTAATGCTTGATAATTGAAGTCCACAAACATTACATCTTTCTCAAAATTCAGTTGAATATCTCCAAATTCAACAGTTAATGTCTGACAGCCCATATATCCGCAGCCTGTGGGATGCGTGTGTATAGGCTCTCGATATCAGCATGATTTCTTGCTACCCAAAATCCTGCAATATGATTACAAAATCCTTAGTGTCCCTCAAGAAAGATGGGAACGGTTTCACAATAGGCCTTAAAATCCAATCCAAGTAACTCTAATGTGGTTCAGTAACCAAGTCAATTCCAGCCACAACGGTGAGGCCAGGGGGACACTGCATAGATTTATGGATTTTGGCTAGAAAATACCAGTATGGCTTTTTTGGAAAATCAATTAGAAGCTTCTCAGCAAATTTATATGTAAAAAAAATTTCCTTTTTCCTCCTCCCGTCATTTGTAGTGAATTCTGATATGTCAAAGTCGGTTCATGTTTTAACAACTCATTTACCCCTTTATCATTCAATTGATGCCTGGCCTTTTTCACATAATATGCCTTAGACAGTTACACAATTTTGCCCTCCTTGTCGGGCGGTTTCATTCCAATCTCTTTGTGGGTGCTCAGCCATTTCAAGGCTTTTTGTACACCCTTCTTCTATTCTGGATCAGCTTTTTGATATGCTAATACTTTTACATCCCTAAGGACTTGTTTGGAAAAGACATCCAAAGAGGAACCGGCAGGAAGGGGGGGGGACAATTTGGACCCAACACCCCCCATAAATCTCTCATTTGAGGCAGGTACAGTGAAGGAAATAAGTATTTGATCCCTTGCTGATTTTGTATGTTTGCCCACTGTCAGAGACATGAACATTCTAGAATTTTTAGGCTAGGTTAATTTTACCAGTGAGAGATAGATTATATTTAAAAAAAAACAGAAAATCACATTGTCAAAATTATATATATTTTTTTGCATTGTGCACAGAGAAATAAGTATTTGATCCCTTTGGCAAACAAGACTTAATACTTGGTGGCAAAACCCTTGTTGGCAAGCACAGCAGTCAGACATTTTTAGTAGTTGATGATGAGGTTTGCACACATGTTAGATGGCATTTTGGCCCACTCCTCTATGCAGATCATCTGTAGATCATTAAGATTTCGAGGCTGTCACTTGGCAACTCGGATCTTCAGCTCCCTCCATAAGTTTTCGATGGGATTAAGGTCTGGAGACTGGCTAGGCCACTCCATGACCTTAATGTGCTTCTTTTTGAGCCACTCCTTTGTTGCCTTGGCTGTATGTTTCGGGTAATTGTCGTGCTGGAAGACCCAGCCACGAGCCATTGTTAATGTCCTGGTGGAGGGAAGGAGGTTGTCACTCAGGATTTGACGGTACATGGCTCCATCCATTCTCCCATTGATGCGGTGAAGTAGTCCTGTGCCCTTAGCAGATAAACACCCCCAAAACATAATGTTTCCACCTCCATGCTTGACAGTGGGGACGGTGTTCTTTGGGTCATAGGCAGCATTTCTCTTCCTCCAAAAATGGCGAGTTGAGTTAATGCCAAAGAGCTAAATTTTAGTCTCATCTGACCACAGTACATTCTCCCAATCACTCTCAGAATCATCCAGATGTTCATTTGCAAACTTCAGACGGGCCTGTACATGTGCCTTCTTGAGCAGGGGGGCCTTGCGGGCACTGCAGGATTTTAATCCATTACGGCGTAATGTGTTACCAATGGTTTTCTTGGTGACTGTGGTCCCAGCTGCCTTGAGATCATTAACAAGTTCCCCCCGTGTAGTTTTCGGCTGAGCTCTCACCTTCCTCAGGATCAAGGATACCCCACGAGGTGAGATTTTGCATGGAGCCCCAGATCGATGTCGATTGACAGTCATTTTGTATGTCTTCCATTTTCTTACTATTGCACCAACAGTTGTCTCCTTCTCACCCAGCGTCTTACTTATGGTTTTGTAGCCCATTCCAGCCTTGTGCAGGTCTATGATCTTGTCCCTGACATCCTTAGAAAGCTCTTTGGTCTTGCCCATGTTGTAGAGGTTAGAGTCAGACTGATTCATTGAGTCTGTGGACAGGAGTCTTTTATACAGGTGACCATGTAAGACAGCTGTCTATAATGCAGGCACCAAGTTGATTTGGAGCGTGTAACTGGTCTGGAGGAGGCTGAACTCTTAATGGTTGGTAGGGGATCAAATACTTATTTCTCTGTGCACAATGCAAATAAATATATATAATTTTGACAATGTGATTTTCTTTTTTTTTTTTTATATAATCTATCTCTCACTGGTAAAATTAACCTAGCCTAAAAATTCTAGACTAATAAATACCTATATAGAACCAGACCTAACAATAAACGTTATGGTGAACGTCCACACATATCAGGAAAAAACAGACAATGAATACCTATAACTGTATGTGAGGACAAATAATGACACCCCAAAGGGGAGAAAATAATGACATCACATGCCACAAGAAATTTGCAAAAAATATATATCCTTTATTACAATAAATACAAGAACATAATGGCCATCAAGACCTAAAAACCACAAACAATTAAAATACACAGGGTGGACAACATAAGGCTACTCAAATGATGGCATATATATAGTATTTAGAATATGCCATACAGGGTCATTGTGACAGTCATGCCTTAATCGTATGTAATAAGCGTATACTGAAACAAAAAACATGTAATGAAGACCCTGATGAGAAATGTTATGCAAAGAGGGCTAAATAGCCAACACTGTATTAGCAGTGTGAATGAAGTTGTATAGATACCAGGATATCACCAAAAGATTTCAATAGTTCCCAGGAGCCATACCAACCAGTGTTTAGCATAACAGGCCAAACTAATGAATGCCCACTGCAAGAGCCCCGACGCGCGTTTCGCGGTAGCTTTTTCAAGGGGTGCTAGCTAGTGAGGTGACCTACACTATATTTATACTAAGCTATAAGAGAGGTGTGTTCGCAGGTAGCAAATGATAGCACAAATCAGCAATACAGAACACCTGAAGAGTGTCAGGTGTCATGCATTACCGAGTCGAGCCGGCTCAGAATTACCTAAGCGTTGATTGGTGGGCAGCGGAGCCGATGCTATTGGCTGTATCAGGTACGTCCGAAATATGGGAAGTGCGCATGCGCGGACGCGTCATATTAGAAGCATCGCAGTGAGAAAGGAGTCATCACATATAGATGACGTATCACACCATGGTGGCCATCTTAAGTATGGGAAAAAGTATGGGATGTAACTGCGTAGATGCCCTAATTCAGAGACGCTAGGAGCAGATGTCAAAACATATATGTAAAAATTAATAAGAATGGTTAGGAATCAACTTGAGGGGCACAGGTATATAAAACATCAGAATACAATGAGACCATAAATTTTACAGTTATAAACAAATATACCACATCTAATATCACAAAATTAATTCCTGTATGTATCTATATTAAATGGATCACAGGTCACATCGTCCATACATATAATGCATAATATAGAAGAAAAGAGCAATTTGTATATATAATATAAAATAATAAATAATAAATAAAATTTAAGTGAAGTGAAAGTGAATAAAACGTGCAGGGTGAAGTGATAAAAAATATACATATAATAATAAATAATAAATAAATAAATAATAAAAAGAAAATAATTAAAGTGAACCACACGTGACAATTAATACATTTAAGAATGTACATTTCTGTTTATTGCTGATTTAATACATACATACCCAAAATATGATACCAAAAAATATTTTATTAATGATGATAATAATAATATATGAGTACATGTGAGTATAGTATAAAATTTAATGTGTATACCAAAAATATACGTGGCCGAAATATATATATGCAATAGTAGAAATAGGTATGTGTGAAATTATTGTGAAAATTAATAAATAAATAAGTGTATTAAAAAATATATAAATAACAAAGTATATATATACAATTTAATAGGTTTTTGCTAATAAAAAGGTGGAATTAATATGAAAATCAATATTTAAAGATGTGTTTTAGAAAATATATATCTACAGTGTAACAAATTAGACTGATGAATAAAATATGAAAAATTCTATAATAAAGTATGATATATATATATATATATATATATATATATATATATATATATATATATAGATGTGTAGTATATGCAAACAACATATACAAATAAGCAACCCAAGAAAAAGCTTCCGGATAGTCAGAGTTGGAAATATTCAGAAAACCATAGTGAACAGAATCCAGAAAAAGCTTAATTCGGAGGTATCACATATGATGCTCTGTATACATTTCAACCCAACAAAAACACCTCAGAACGAGCATACATGTCACTCCTAAAAATAGACAAAAAATAAAAATAATACAAAAATATGTATAATAATATAAAGAAGTCCCACATAGTATGCATGCAGCCATACTGCACAATTGCTCAGACTAAAAAAACACACCAGATATCATCAAGGTAGTATAATCAAACAAACTAGCCGAATGTATGCAGATTAAAAAGTTAAAAGATTAATGATGCTATAGGACCCAAACTGTGATTAAGATTATAAGAAAGAAGCAAAGGACATTTTCTCATTGAGCCCCAGAGGCGAGCTAGTCTTCAGCTTTGTAATCCATTTGCATTCGATCCGTTCCAATTTTCGGAAGGTATCTCCTCCACGTGATCCAACAATGATCTTGTCAATGCCATGAACTCTCAGATCCTGCCACTTGTTATTATGGAAATCACGGAAATGCCGAGGAATGGTTTTCAATTTGTTGAGTTCTTCCCAGTTATTATCCTCTATTGTTCCTGCCTTTTTAATGTCCCTCACATGTTCCTGAATTCGCATTTTTAATTCTCTTGTAGTCATTCCCACGTACGACAGGCCACATGGACAAGTGGCCATGTATACCACACCAGTAGTGCTGCAATTGATAAAATGTACTATTCTGAAACTTTTTTTCTTCTCCGAATCTGTGAAACTATCGGTTTTCACAATCAATTTGCAGATGGAGCAATGACCACACGAGAAAGATCCCCACGTTGGTCCTTTAGAACCAAAGAGGTACGTTTTGGGACCAGGAGCACCATAGTGACTCCGGACTAGATGATCCCCCAGAGTTTTGCTTCTTTTGGCTGTGAGTTGGGGCTTCAAGGGCAGATGTTTTTTCAGATCAGGGTCAGTAAGCAGGATTGGCCAGAAACGACTCACAATATTTCTCATCCCATTCCATTGTGAATTATAGGGAGTGATGAGTCTCACTACATCTTCCTTCTTCTTATATTTTTGTTGAATCAACAAGTTATCTCTGTTGCTATGACGAGCCCTATTGTATCCCTTCTCAATATCCTTTTTCTGGTATCCACGTTGCAAAAAACGGGTCCTCAAACATTGTGACTCCTTTTCAAAATTAGAATCGGAGTCACATACCCGTCTTGCTCTCAGGAACTGTCCCGTAGGGATAGCCCGTATGACATGAGAAGGATGAAAGGACGTTGCATGCAAAAGAGAGTTGACAGAAGTTTCCTTTCGGAAAATAGTAGTGCTGAGCTTACCTGAATCCTGTATCATCATTTTAATATAGAGAAAATCCATATTCGTTTGGCTGATCCTGCTTGTTAATTTGATGTTCTGTGTATTGTTGTTCAAAGACGATATAAATTCATCAAGGTCTGCCCGCGTACACTGCCAAATAAACAGGATATCGTCGATGAAACGCATCCATCCAACAACAGTACCAGACACCTTATCCATGGCCTCCTGTACAATTTCCTGTTCCCAGTATCCTAAAAATAAATTTGCATATGAGGGTGCACACGTGGCACCCATTGCTGTCCCCCGGAGTTGTAAATAATGTTTGTCCCTGAACATAAAGTAATTATGCTCAAGGACAAAACGCATGAGAAGAATCAGAAATTGGACCAGTTCGAATTCGAGGTCACAGGTGTCCAAGAAGTATTGGATTGCTCTAAGCCCAAACTCATGATCGATACAGGTATACAAAGACTCCACATCGCAGGATACCAAGAACATATCTTGCTCAATGGTCACCCCATCTAAGCGTTTTAGCACATCCGTGGAATCCTTCACATATGATTGGAGATTCTCGACACAAGGGCGGAGATAGAAATCCAGGAAACGACAAATCGATTCGCACAGGCTCCCACATCCTGATACAATAGGCCGGCCCGGTGGCTTCTTCTGGGGTAATGGGAAATTTGACAGTGAGCCCATCCATGATTTTTTTAGTGATGATGTTTTTATCACAGGCTTCCATTAATAACTCATCGAGCTGTCCCTTGAACTCAGTGGTGGGGTTACGCATCAAACGCTTATAGCACTGTACATCCCGTAATTGTCGATATGCCTCCGATTCGTACATCTCGGAAGGCCATACCACCACATTTCCGCCCTTGTCAGCCCGTTTGAACACTATGCCCTTCATCTGCTTGAGCTCACGCAAAGCCTTACGCTGGGCCCAAGATAAATTGTCATAACCACGGTCTTGTGGAAGCTTACGAAGCTCATCCACCACCATTCTGACAAACATCTCGATTGATGGATTTAATGACAAGGGGGGAAAAGTGGTGGACCTAGGACGAATGGTATCAGGAAACCTACCAGCACTAACATCCTGCTCCTGGAGTAAAGACTCTAGCGCCCGGACCGCTTCCAATTCTTCTTGTACTGTGAAGAGATGGTGAGGTTCATTTTTAGAATAGTATTTTTTATATATAAGTTTACGTGCAAATAAAAACACATCCTTGATGGCCAGAAAATCATCAAAGCCTGTCACAGGACAGAATGACAACCCCAAAGATAGTACTGAGATTTGGCTGGGAGTGAATACTATATCTGAAAGGTTAATTACCTTAAGTTCACCTCCTACATTATCTTCCGATGGATTAAATTTTCTTTTGATGGGATTATGTCTAGTTTCGTACATGTTTTTTGTTTCAGTATACGCTTATTACATACGATTAAGGCATGACTGTCACAATGACCCTGTATGGCATATTCTAAATACTATATATATGCCATCATTTGTGTAGCCTTATGTTGTCCACCCTGTGTATTTTAATTGTTTGTGGTTTTTAGGTCTTGATGGCCATTATGTTCTTGTATTTATTGTAATAAAGGATATATATTTTTTGCAAATTTCTTGTGGCATGTGATGTCATTATTTTCTCCCCTTTGGGGTGTCATTATTTGTCCTCACATACAGTTATAGGTATTCATTAAAAATTCTAGACTCTTCATGACTTTGACAGTGGGCAAACTTACAAAATCAGCAAGGGATCAAATACTTATTTCCTCCACTGTATATTATCCATACTACTGTTTCTATCTGGAATATCTAAAAGTAACTGCAGTGACCTACAATCCTCATACAACATGTAGCGTCCATGGCCGCGGGCCATCGGGTTCCTGCTCCTGCTCTCATTAAGAAATTCCTCTCTCACTCTGACCGCAAGAAGAGGGGGTGTAAGAGTGGGGATACTGTAGCGTCCATTGGCACGGGCCGTCGGGTTCACTCACCTCCCGACGCCCACAACCATGGATCTGTGAGCGCTGGTCCCCATCTCCTTCCTAGGAGGCGCGCACATGAAAATAATCATCATCATCAAGCCACATGATTTCCTGGTCTATAAGAAGGCCACAGCCCTTCCGATCCTTGCCTGAGCGTTGTTAATTTATGCCAAGTCTGTCTTGCAAATGGTCCCTTAGTGTTTCCTGTTCCAGTTTTTACCCGTGCCCTGTTACTTGTTCCTGTATCCCGTGCTATGTTCTTGTTTCTGTGCCTACTAGTGTTTGAGTGGTGACCTACTGCACTTGCTGTTGTTTGTCACGTCCAGTGTCTTCTGCCATGTCCAGTGTTTTCTGCCATGTCCAGTGTCTTCTGCCACGACTAGTGTCTTCTGCCACGACTAGTGTCTTCTGCCACGTCTTGTACTGCCCGCCACATCTGGCGCTACCTGCTGCACTGACCTCCATCCATGCTGAAGCCACAGTCACTGTCTGGACTATTTCAGGTACCTGAGTGTTACGAACTGCTGTAGACTTTCGTATAGACTGAGACCTGGTCAGCTGCCGTGACACAAGAAACTAGGGTTTACACTAACCCAAGAATGCCCTATTATTAACTTATCTTACCTTTCACCATTGGAGCTGTCCTGCAGCACAGGTATTTCAAGAATAAAAGCTACTGTCTTGGACACAGGTGTCTTTGGGTTCAAATCCTGACAGAGGCAAAGATGGAACCAAACTAGAGTCCTATAAACATATAGGGGATTACTGGGAGTTAGCACATAGGCAAACTATGAGTAGGTACTATCACAACGAGTATAGAAGCTAAGGAGGCCAAGAGGATGCCCGGTGATGATTTTTATCCATTGCATTCAATGAGCCTGTATAAATCTACATCGTGTTCCAAATTATTATGCAAATGTTATTTTTCGCTGATTTTCCTAAATAGTCGATGCAAATGACAGTCAGTATAATCTTCAAGCCATCAACCGTTGGAGTATAATGTGAATTTTATTAAACAAATCTCCTAATGATAACAGTTTTTTTTTTAGAAGTAAAATACTCAAAATGCACTGTTTCAAATTATTACGCACAACAGAGATCAAAACATTTTAAAGGTTGTAAAGAGAACTTAAATGGTAATTTGTTGAATTTGCAGCACCAGGATGTCATATTTACAGAAATCAAAAGTTCTTTCAATAAAAAAAAATTAACAGGCCAAGTTACATGTTAACATAGGACCCCTTCTTTGATATCACCTTCATAATTCTTGCATCCATTGAATTTGTGAGTATTTGGACAGTTTCTGCTTGAATATCTTTGCAAGATGTCAGAATAGCCTCCCAGAGCTTCTGTTTTGATGTGAACTGCCTCCCACCCTCATAGATATTTTTTTTGAGGATGCTCCAAAGGTTCTCTATAGGGTTGAGGTCAGGGGAACATGGGGGCCACACAATGAGTTTCTCTCCTCTTATGCACATAGCAGCCAATGACACAGAGGTATTCTTTGCAGCATGAGATGGTGCATTGTCATGCATGAAGATAATTTTGCTACGGAAGGCACGGTTCTTCTTTTTGTATCACGGAAGAAAGTGGTCAGTCATAAACTCTACGTACTTTGCAGAGGTCATTTTCACACCGTCAGGGACCCTAAAGGGGCCTACCAGCTCTCTCCCCATGATTCCAGCCCAAAACATGACTCTGGCACCTCCTTGCTGACGTCGCAGCCTTTTTGGGACATGGTGGCGATTCACCAACCATCCACTACCCCATCCATCTGGACCATCCAGGGTTGCACGGCACTCATCAGTAAACAACACGGTTTGATAATTAGTCTTCATGTATTTCTGAGCCCACTGCAACCGTTTCTGCTTGTGAGCATTGTTTAGGGGTGGCCGAATAATAGCTTTATGCACACTAGCAAACCTCTGGAGGATCCTACACCTTGAGGTTCGCGGGACTCAAAGAGTCACCAGCGGCTTCAAATACCTGTTTGCTGCTTTGCAATGGCATTTTAGCAGCTGCTCTCCTAATCCTATTAATTTGTCTGGCAGAAACCTTCCTCATTATGCCTTTATCTGAACGAACCCGTCTGTGCTCTGAATCAGCCACAAATCTTTTCACAGTACGATGATCACGCTTAAGTTTTCTTGAAATATCCAATGTTTTCATACCTTGTCCAAGGTATTGCACTATTTCACGCTTTTTGGCAGCAGAGAGATCCTTTTTCTTTCCCATATTGCTTGAAACCTGTGGCCTGCTTAATAATGTGGAACGTCCTTCTTAAGTAGTTTTCCTTTGATTGGGCACACTTGGCAAACTAATTATCACAGCTGTCTGAGATTGATTACAATGATCCAAAGAACCCTAAGACACAATACCATCCACGAGTTTAAATGAAAAACTAATAATTAAATGTTTATGACACTTAAATGCAATGTGCATAATAATTTGGAACATGGTGTATATTCTATTCATACTCTTAGTTGCAGCCTTGTGCAGAGAGATATTAAACAAATTTGTAAATACATGGCAATTACCTTTGTATCAAAGAAACAGAGCTGAGAACCCGAGAGCTGGGATAAATCAACCCCTTAAGGGCATGGCCTATTTTGGACCAAAGGAGACAGCCCCATTCTTCAAATCTGACATGTGTCTTTTTTTAGTGATAATAATTTTGGAATGCTTTTACTTATCCAAGTTATTCCCAGATTGTCATTTTCGTGACACATTGCACCTTATGTTAGTGGTAAAATTTAGTCCATATGTTTACTCTTTATTTATAAAACAAATCCTAAATTTAAAGAAAATTTAGAAAAATTAACATTATCCAAATTTGAAATCCTCTACTTCTAAAATTGATAATGATACGACACAAATTATAAAATAAATAAAGTTTGTTGTAGGTTTTTCTTTATGTTGGCATTATTTTATTAATTTTATTTATTTATTTTTAGAATGTATTATAAGTTTAATAGCAATTTTTCAAATTTTCAACAAAATTTTAGGCACCACTTCAGTTTTTAAGTGACTTTAAGGGGACTATATATTAGAAACATCCATAAATCACCTCATTTGAAAAATTACACCCTCAATGTATTCAAAACAGCATTTAGGTTTCTTAACCTATTAGGTGTTTCACAGAATTAAAAGCAAAATGTAAAATTTGCACATTCATTCTTTTTGCAAATATTCCTTTTTAATCCAATTATTTGAGTAACACAGCAAGTGTTAACAGAGAAACACAACTCAATATTCAGTATCCAGATTTTGCTGTTTTCTTAAAAATAACTTATATGTGGTCCTATTGTGCTATCTGACTCAAACACAGGCTTCAAATATGAAGGAATTTGGGGCATTTTTTTTATTAGGTTGTTTTCCAGGCACCACTATAGGTTTGAAAGAGCCTTGAGGAGCAACAAGAAAAAAAATGTGGAAAACTACACCGCTCAAGTAATTTATCTAGGTGTATTGAGCATTTTGACCATAAAAATGTTTTATAGAATTTATTAGAATTGGGCCGTGAAACTGAAAAATTTATTTTTTTCCAATAATATTTTCACATAAAAATAAGTATTTTTTCACAAAGAATTCAGAAGATAAAACACCCCAATCCTCTTAGCACAGCTATAGTGTTCGTAAACTGCTGTATGGGCTCAGAAGGGAAGAAGCGCCACTTGGTTTTTGGAGTGCAGATTTTGCTAGAATGGTTTTCTGACGCCATGTCGCATTTGTAAAGTTCCAAAGGTATCAGTATAGTGGAAACCCCCCAGTTCTAGTACAGTGGAAACCCCCAAAAAGTTGCCTCATTTAGGAAACTATATTACTCAAGGAATTCAACTAGGGTGTAGCGTGCATTTCGACCCCACAGATGTTTCAGCGAATTTATTAGAATTTACGTATGTTATGCAATTTCTCCCGAGTATGCAAATACCCCATATGTGGTCGTAAACTGCTGTTTGAGCTCAGAAGGAAAGGTGATCCATTTGACTTTTGGAGCGCAGATTTTGTTGGAATTTTTTTTCTGACGCCATGTTACATTTGCAGAGACCCAGAGGTACCAGTTCAGTGGAAACCCCCAAAAAGTGATTCTATTTAGGAAACTATATCCCTCAAGGAATTCATCTAGAGGTGTAATGAGCATTTTAACCCCACAGATGATTCAGCAAATTTGTTAGACTTTGGCTGTAAAAATGGAAATTTCTATTTTTGTATAATAATATGTAGTTTTAGCTAAAAATGTTCGCGAAAAATACAGAAGAAATGGCACCCGAAAATTTGTTATCCAATTTCTCCAGAGTAATGCAATGCTGCGTATCTGATTATAAACGGCTGTTTGAACATACAGCAGTGTTTACAATAGAAGGAGCACAATTTGGATTTTGAAGTGTAGATTTTACAAGAATGTTTTTTGAACACCATGTTGCATTGTCCTGAGGTACCAGTACGGTCATAGTGACCCCATTTTAGAAACTACAACCCATTAAATAATTGATCTAGAGGTGTAGTGAAAAATTTGATCCCATAGGTGTTTTGAAGAAATTAGTGTGAAAATTGAAATTTTTGCATAGATATACCATTTCTGTGTCCAATATTTAGTGCCCAGTTTGAGCCACTGTGAAAATACTAGTTTGTAATTATTATGCAGTGTTTTCTAATTTTATAAACACCCTACATGTGGCTCTAATTGTTTACATGGACATATGACAGGGCTCAGGATTGATAGAGCACCATGCGCACAGGTGTATGCGCACAGAGCATAATGGGGTAGTATAAGGGTATGTGCACACACACTAATTACGTCCGTAATTGACGGACGTATTTCGGCCGCAAGTACCCGACCGAACGCAGGGAGCCGGGCTCCTAGCATCATACTTATGTACGATGCTAGGAGTCCCTGCCTCTCCGTGGTACTACTGTCCTGTACTGAAAACATGATTACAGTACGGGACAGTTGTCCTGCAGAGAGGCAGGGACTCCTAGCACCGTATATAACTATGATGCTAGGAGCCCGGCTCCCTGCACTGAGTTCGGTCCAGTACTTGCGGCCGAAATACGTCCGTCAATTACGGACGTAATTAGTGTGTGTGCACATACCCTAATAATGTAGTAAACAAATAATAAAACTGATAATCCATGGATGTTGTGGTATGCTTAGAGGCAATCCTTTATGCATAGGTCTGATTTTTCGGGGCAGGTATCGCACTGATAAATGGTGTCCATTCTTATCCCCTTTCGGAACACACTTTGAACCTTTTTGGGGTTTTCCCTTCTTTGCAGTTTGGGAACTTCGCTAGGAATGTGTTGTCCTGGTACAACACGGATCAATCTCGCAAAGATTATGACATTTTGGGGCATATATGCTTGGACCCACCCCTTCCTTTTTTCCAAATTTTAGGGCCTTGATGACTAACTCTTGAAACTGAATGAATGTTCCTATCTGGCCTACAAATGGGGATAGCACGTAAGCGTTATACATTACCTACATCTGTATGATGTGCACGGCCAGCTTTTTATACCATGGGACATGGCAAAATGGTAAATCAGGGTATTGTACAAAATATCCATGTTCCAGTATTGCCTAATTTTGGGCTTTTTTACTAGCTCCATATGCAAAACAAGGCCCCGAAACGTCATCATCTCCGCTGCATCTGTGGGAAACTGGGGTTTTGAGGCTGATAAGGAAATCTTAAGCAAACTCTCTTGTTTCACGGTGAAATCAAATGAAAGCTTTATTAAGAAAGAAAAGTTCCAATAATAAGAGAGAGAGAGGGAGAGAGAGAGAGAGAGAGAAGTAAGAAATAATAAAAACATGGCCACAGAGATCCTCTCAAGAATTTAGACAGAAGACCTAAAGTTTGAATTTTAGATTAATCTTTTAACCGCTTCCTGCACTTTGACGTAACTGCACATCAAGGTGAGCAGTAACTTTGCGCACCTTGACGTGCAGTTACGTCTGTTCTTTGACAGTTAACCGCCGCGTGGAGCTACACCGCAGAGGCGGTTAACTGTGCAGGGTGTCTAGCTTGCATTCCCTGTTGCCGATCAGTGGCCCATCGCCGGCATGTTGGCAGTTAACCCCTTAGATGCGGCGGTTGAGTGCGATCGCCACATTTAAGGAGTTTAGAATAGATCGTCAGCCCTCACATGAAATCACGGCGGCTGGTGATGGTTGCCATGGCAACTGGAAGCAAGACAATGGCTTCCGGGCTGCCATGTACAGAAGCCCATGAGGACCAGCTGGAGTCGTCCCCTAGTGGGACAAGTAAAAAAAAAGTAAAAAAATTATAATAAAAATGTTTAACCCCTTTAGGACACAGCCTGTTTTGGCCTTGTGGACACAGCCTATTTTTTCAAATCTGACATGTGTTACTTTATGTGGTAATAACTCCGGAATGCTTTTACCTATCCAAGCGATTCTGAGATTGTTTTCTCGTGACATATTGTACTTTATGTTAGTGAAAAAATTTGGTCGATAAATTCAATATTTATTTGTGAAAAACTTCAAATTTTAGCAAAAATGTGCAAAAATTAGCATTTTTCTAAATTTAAATGTATTTGCTTGTGAAACAGATAGTAATACCACACAAAATAGTTACTAGTTAACATCCCCTATATGTCTACTTTATGTTTGCATCATTTTTTTTCACGTACTTTTATTTTTCTAGGACTTTACGAGGCTTAGAACTTTAGCAGCAATTTCTCATATTTTCAATAAAATTTCAAAAGGCTATTTTTTCAGGGACCAGTTCAGTTCTGAAGTGGCTTTGAGGGCCTTATATATTAGAAAGTCCCCATAAATCACCCCATTTTGAAAACTGCACCCCTCAAGGTATTCAAAACCACATTCAGAAAATATTTTAACCCTTTAGGCGTTTCACAGGAATTAAGGCAAAGTAGAGGTGAAATTTACAAATTTCATTTTTTTTGCCGAAATTCATTTGTAATAAAAAAAAATCTGTAACACAGAAGGTTTTACCAGGGAAACGCAACTCAATATTTATTGCCCAGATTCTGCAGATTTTAGAAATATCCAACATGTGGCCCTAGTGTCCTAATGGACTGAAACACAGGCCTCAGAAGCAAAGGAGCAGCTAGTGGATTTCGGGGCCTCCTTTTTTTAGGAATATATTTTAGGCACCATGTCAGGTTTGAGGCGGTCTTGTGGTACCTAAACAGCCGAAACCCCTCCAAAGTGACCCCATTTTGGAAACTACACCCCTCAAGGCATTTTTCTAGGGGTATAGATAGCATATTGACCCCACAGTTTTTTTGCAGAATTTAGTGGAATTAGTCTGTGAAGATGAAAATCACCTATTTTTCTGTGGAAACATAGAATTTTTTCATTTTTACAAGGAATAAAGGAGAAAAAGCACCCCAAAATTTGTAAAGCAATTTCTCCCGATTACGGCAATACCCCATATGTGGTCGTAAACTGATGTTTGGACCCACAGCAGGGCTCAGAAGGAAGGGAGCGCCTTTTGGATTTTGGAGTGCAGATTTTGCTGGATTGGTTTTCAGTGCCATGTCGGGTTTGCAACGCCCCGGAGGGAGCAAAACAGTGGAAACCCGCCAAAAGTGACCCCATTTTGGAATCTACACCCCTCAAGGAATTTTCTAGTGGTATAGTGAGCATTTTGGCCCCTCAGGATCTTTTTTAGAGCTAGGGTGACCAAAAAACAGCGATTTTGGCGCTTTAAATTCTTTATTTATTACAGCGTTCACCGTGCGCAATAAATTACGTTTTAATTTTATTCTGCCGGTCGGTACGATTAGGCCGATACCATATGTGTATAGTTTTTTTTAAGTTTTGCAGCGTTTGCACAACAAAATTAAGTTTCTATAAAATAATTTATTTTTTGGGACACGCTATTCTGAGCCGTAACTTTTTTATTTTTTCGTCAAAAAAGCTGTGGGAGGTCTTGTTTTTTGCGGGACGGGTTGTAGTTTTTATTGGTACCATTTTGGGGTAAATGCGACTTTTTGATCACTTTTTATTCCATATCTTGGGAGGGGTGGTGACCAAAAAATAGCGATGCTGACAGTTTTCCGTTTATTTTGTTTGCGGCGTTCACCGTGCGGGAAAAATTAACATTATAGTTTCATAGATTGGGTCGTTACGAACGCGGCGATACCAAATATGTGTACTTTTTTTTTAACGTTTTCATCTTTTCCCTATAATAAATGACTTATTATAGGAAAACAAAACCTTTTATTTTTACACTTTTATAAAACATTTTTATTTTCTTTTTTTTACTTTTTACACTTTATGTTTTTGTTTATTAACTTTTCTTTTACTTTTTACACTTTATTTTTTTGACCTGCAGCTCTGATCGCTGCTAGAATACATTACACTACCTAGGTAGTGTAACGTATTCCAACTGTCAGTGTGACGTCACAGTCACTCTGACAGTTGGTCTACGAGGATCATCAGAGGCTGATCCTCATAGGCTGACATACATGGCAGACCTGGGGGCCGTTGTCTGGCCCCCGGGTGCCATCACAAGCATCAGAAGCCCCCACGATTGCATGGGGGCTGCTGATGCGCTACAAACCCGCTACATGCGGAGATCGCAATCGAGCCCCGCATGTAACGGGTTAATTGCCAAAATCAGCGGCGATGAGCCGCTGATCGGCAACACTGGAGAGTGTCAGCTGTTGGGGACAGCTGATCTCCAAGTTGCCGATGCACACTGTCGCCGACAGTGTGCATCGGGAACGGCACAGTGACTTTCTGTCACTCTGACAGGAAGCCTATCAGGACCAGCCGAAGGGTGGTCCTGATGGGCTTCTGTCCATGGCAGACCCGGAAGCCATTGTTTGGCTTCCGTTTGCCATACTAACTATCGGCAGACCCCGCGATTTCGGACGGGGGTCTGCCGATATGTTAGAAACCCCTAAAATTCGGCGATTGCACCCGATCGCCGAATTTAAGGGGTTAATGCGCCGAAATCAGCGGCAAAGGACCGCTGGCCGGCAAGAGGGGAGTGTCAGCTGTCGGCGACAGCTGACCTCCTGGTTCCCGGTGCACACTGTCGCCGACAGTGTGCACCGGGATTAACTCAGTAACTGTACGTCCTCGTGCGGGAAGTAACTTCCCGCAACGACGGACAGTTACGTCCTGGTGCGGGTAGGGGTTAATTAAAGTTTCAAAATAAAAGCTATAAGTTACATAAACAAAAAATGTTTTTTTACCTATAATAAGTCTTTTATTATAGGAAAAAAATTAACACATTAAAAAAAGTACACATATTTGGTATTACCGCTCTCGTAACAACCCAAACTATAAATCAATAATGGTTTTTTTCCTGCACAGTGAACACCGCAAAAAAAATAAATTGGTAAAAAACAATGCCAGAATCACTATTTTTTGGTCACCACCCCTCCCAAAATATACAATAAAAAGTGATCAAAAAGTCTCATGTACCCCAAAATAGTACCAATAAAAACTCCAACCTGTCTCACAAAAAACAAGCCCTTACAGAGCTTTTTTGACTGAAAAATAATAAAAGCTATGGCTCTCAGAATATGGTGACACAAAATAAAATATTTTATAAAAAAAAGTGATTTTATTGCACAAACGCTGCAAAACATAAAAAAAACTACATACATATGGTATCATCGTAATTGTATCAACCTGCAGAATAAAATTGTCATTTATAGCCCAGGGTGAAAAAAAATTAATAAAAAAATGTTGGCAGAATTGATGGTTTTTGGTCACCTTGCTTGCCAAAAAATTGAATAAAAAGTGATAACAAAAAAACGCATGCACCCCAAAATTGTACCAATGAAAACTACAGATTGTCCCACAACAAATAAGCCTTCATACAGCTCCGTTGGAGAAAAAATTAAAAAGTTCTGTCTCCAAGAATATAGTGATGCAAAATGTGCAGAGTGTTCTTAAAGCGGATAACATCTGGCACCATTTATCAGTGAGACACCGGCCACACATCTGCGAATTATTATTTATTTACCGCATTATTATGCCCTCTTAATATGTCCCTGATGTACTCTGCACAGATTACATATGCTCCCACATTATAAACTAAAATACCAGTAAAACCCCAAACAGAACTACTACAAAGCTAATTCTGTGCTCCAAAAGCCAAATAGCGCTCCCTCTCTTATGAGCCCTACAGTGTGTCCAAACAGCAGTTTAAGTCCACAGATATGGCATCGACATACCCGGGAGAACCCAATTAATATTTTATGAGATATTTGTCTTCAGTGGCACAAACTGGGCACAATATATTGTGCACTAAAATGGCATATCAGTGGAAAATTTAAATTTTCACTACGCACCATCTGTTGCGCATTAACCCCTTCACGCATCACAACTTAGTAGCATGTCGTGGAGTGGTTGGGATGTATGGAGCGGGCTCATGCGCTGTGCCCGTGCCATACGTTGTGGGTGTCAGCTGTGTATTACAGCTGACACCCGGGACTAACGTACAGGAACTTGTAAAAGTAGTAAAATATAAAAAAAAAATTATAAATTTGGTATCACCTTAATCGTATTAAGGCTGTGTTCACACAGAGTTTTTTGCAAAAGGAAAATTCCTCCTGCAAAAACTGCTCCAGACGGTTTTTGCACAGTGGTTTGACGAAAAACTCGTCAAAACACTTGTCGAGGTGTTTTTTTCCTCTTTCTGACTGATTGAAATGGGGTTTTGGAGGCGGAAACCGCCTCAAGATGGGTCATGATGCTTCTTTTTACCGCGACGCGTTTTTTTTACTCGCGGTAAAAAAACTCGTCCAACTCCCATTGAAATCAATGGGAGGCATTTTTGGGCGGTTTTTGAGGAGTTTTGCGGCACGGTTTCCGCATCCAAAAACTCAGTGTGAACAGGGCCTTAGTCTCAGAAAAAAATTTAAGTTTCGTTTTTACCGTACGGTGAAAGCCGTAAAAATTAAACCCAAAAAACAGTGGAGGAATGGCCGTTTTTTCCAGTTTCAGCCTGCAAAGAATTTTATTTCAGTTTCCCAGTACATTAAATGGTACTTTAAATGATGCCAATAGAAAATACAACTCCTCCCGCAAGAAATAAGCACACGACTCTATTGATGAAAAATAAAAATGTTATGGCTCTCGGAAGGCGGGGAGTGAAAAACGAAAATAAAAAAGCAAAAAATGGATCAGTACAGTAAGGGTTAATTAATTTTGAATAAAAAAACATTTATGACTACATGTGGGGTATACCCGTACTCGGAAGGAAGAAATTGCTTTACAAATGTTGGGGTGCTTTTTTCTCCTTTATTCTTTGTTAAAATTAAAAAATGTAACACTTTAGTGGAAATAATGTTGATATTCATTTTCACGGTTTAATTCTAATAACTTCTGCAAAAGACCTGTGGGGTCAAAATGCTCACTATACCCCTAGATAGAGCCCTTAGGTGGTGTAGTTTCCCAAATGGGGTAACTTTTGGGGGGTTTCCACTGTTTTGGTCCTCAGGGGCTTTGCAAATGCGACATGACACCCGAAAACCATTTCAGCTAAATTTGAGCTCCAAAAGCCAAATACCGCTCCTTCCCTCCTAAGCCCTGTTCAAACAGCAGTTTATTACCACATATGGGGTATTTCCATAATCGTGAGAAATTGCTTTACAAATGCTGGGGTGTTTTTTCTCCTTTATTCTTTGTGAAAATTAAAAAAGTCTATAGTTTTTTCAGAAAAAAAGTAGATTTTCATCTTCACAGACTAATTCAAATTCATTTAGCAAAAAAACTGTGGGGTAAAAATGCTAACTATACACCTAGATAAATTCCTTGAGGGGTGTAGTTTCCAAAATGGGGTCACTTTGGGGGGTTTCCACGGTTTTGGTCCCTCCAGGTCATTGCAAATGCGACACGGCACTGAAATCTAATCCAGCAAAATCAGCGCTCCAAAATCCAAATGACGCTCCTTCTCTTCTGAGCCGTGCTGTGGGTCAAAACAGCAGTTTATTAACAATCACTTTTGTTTTGTTTTTTACTGTTTTGGCACCACAAGACCTCTTCAAACTGACATGGTGCCTAAAATATATTTAAAAAAAAGGAGGCCCCAAAATCCATTAGGTGCTCTTTTGCTTCTGAGGCCGGTGTTTTAGTCCATTAGAACACTAGGGCCACATTTCTCGGGTAAAACCTTCTGTGTTAGAGAAATAAATTGTATTACAAATGAATTTTGAAAAAAATAAATTGTAAATTTCACCTCTACATTGCTCTAATTCCTGAGAAACTCCTATGGGGTTAAAATACTTTGAAAAAAAGTGTGGTTTATTCAAGCCAACATATAAAAAAGGGGGACGTTTCAGTCCAACATTAGGACTTTTTTCAAGCTTGAAAAACTCCTAATGTTGGCTTGAATAAACCACACTTTTTTTCACCTAATTCATTGGAATGCTGCAACATTTATTTATTTTTTATATATATAAAAATTGGAGTGCTGCATGATTTATTTATTTTTGGATATTGATTTAGTCTTTGGATCTGGACTACTTGCTGGCACCCAGTTATATGCAAATTCGATTGTGTCTGAGTGCTGCTGTCCTTTCTGCTGGTATATATACATATATATATACATCTATATATATATATATATAGATGTATATATATAAATATATACATCTATATATATATATATATATATATATATATATATATATATATATATATATATATATATATCCAAGAAAAAGAGACTGGAAGCAGCACTCAGTAAAAAAATGTGAATTTATTCACCCAACACAGCAACGTTTCACTTCCTCCATGGAAGCATTTTCCATGGAGGAAGTGAAACGTTGCTGTGTTGGGTGAATAAATTCACATTTTTTTACTGAGTGCTGCTTCCAGTCTCTTTTTCTTGGATATATGCATGAGGAGCTCGTCACTCCTTGATATTTTGAAGCTAGCACCAACCGTTTCTGGCTATTGACACAGTGCTGCTCCTATGTTTGGATCTTCTATATATATATATATATACACTACCGTTCAAAAGTTTAGGGTCACTTAGAAATTTCCTTATTTTTGAAAGAAAAGCACAGTTTTTTTCAATGAAGATAACATTAAATTAATAAAAAAAATACACTCTATACATTGTTAATGTGCTAAATGACTATTCTAGCTGCAAACGTCTGGTTTTTAATGCAATATCTACATAGGTGTATAGAGGCCCATTTCCAGCAACCATCACTCCAGTTTTCTAATGGTACATTGTGTTTGCTAACTGTGTTAGAAGGCTAATGGATGATTAGAAAACACTTGAAAACCGTTGTACAATTATGTTAACACCACTGTAAACAGTTTTGCTGTTTAGAGGAGCTATAAAACTGACCTTCCTTTGAGCTAGTTGAGAATCTGGAGCATTACATTTGTGGGTTCGATTAAACTCTCAAAATGGCTAGAAAAAGAGAGCTTTCATATGAAACTCGACAGTCTATTCTTGTTCTTAGAAATGAAGGCTATTCCATGCGAGAAATTGCCAAGAAACTGAAGATTTCCTACAACGGTGTGTACTACTCCCTTCAGAGGACAGCACAAACAGGCTCTAACCACAGTAGAAAGAGAAGTGGGAGGCTCCGCTGCACAACTGAGCAACAAGACAAGTACATTAGAGTCTCTAGTTTGAGAAATAGATGCCTCACAGGTCCTCAACTGGCAGCTTCATTAAATAGTACCCGCAAAACGCCAGTGTCAACGTCTACAGTGAAGAGGCGACTCCGGGATGCTGGCCTTCAGGGCAGAGTGGCAAAGAAAAAGCCATATCTGAGACTGGCTAATAAAAGGAAAAGATTAATATGGGCAAAAGCACACAGACATTGGACAGAGGAAGATTGGAAAAAAGTGTTATGGACAGACGAATCGAAGTTTGAGGTGTTTGGATCACACAGAACAACATTTGTGAGACGCAGAACAACTGAAAAGATGCTGAAAGAGTGCCTGACGCCATCTGTCAAGCATGGTGGAGGTAATGTGATGGTCTGGGGTTGCTTTGGTGCTGGTAAAGTGGGAGATTTGTACAAGGTAAAAGAGATTTTGAATAAAGAAGGCTATCACTCCATTTTGCAACGCCATGCCATACCTTGTGGACAGCGGTTGATTGGAGCCAATTTCATCCTACAACAGGACAATGACCCAAAGCACACCTCCAAATTATGCAAGAACTATTTAGGGAAGAAGCAGGCAGCTGGTATTCTATCTGTAATGGAGTGGCCAGCGCAGTCACCAGATCTCAACCCCATAGAGCTGTTGTGGGAGCAGCTTGACCGTATGGTACGCAAGAAGTGCCCATCAAGCCAATCCAACTTGTGGGAAGGGCTTCTGGAAGCATGGGGTGAAATTTCTCCCGATTACCTCAGCAAATTAACAGCTAGAATGCCAAAGGTCTGCAATGCTGTAATTGCCTCAAATGGAGCATTTTTTGACGAAAGCAAAGTTTGAAGGAGAAAATTATTATTTAAAATTATAAATTATTATTTCTAACCTTGTCAATGTCTTGACTATATTTTCTAGTCATTTTGCAACTCATTTGATAAATGTAAGTGTGAGTTTTCATGGAAAACACAAAATTGTCTGGGTGACCCCAAACTTTTGAACGGTAGTGTATATATATATATATATATATATATATATACACACACACACATACACATACATGCGTATGTACGTACATGCATACATACATACATACATACATACATATGTAAATATATATATTATTCATTGTACTACAATACTAAGAAAGCCTTGAAGTGGTGGTATTGCTATCTTTGAGCTGTATTCAAGAAGATTGGGCCATATTTTAAAATGTAATTTTTATGGATCATAAATGATAATGGATAATATTGAATTCATTATATTCCTCATGGATATTGTACACATTTCGAAATGTCCTACAAGAATATGAAATATAATGCTTATGGTGGTATGTAAACACGCAAGTACATATTTTATACATATTGCACATTATAATTTACTGTTATTTAATGTCTTTTTTTTCTGTCTTG
Source organism: Rhinoderma darwinii (assembly GCF_050947455.1). Lineage (NCBI taxonomy): Eukaryota > Metazoa > Chordata > Amphibia > Anura > Rhinodermatidae > Rhinoderma > Rhinoderma darwinii. The sequence goes on along the minus strand of NC_134692.1, from coordinate 76,646,790 downwards.
CAACAGTAGATCAAGCTATTCATCCCATAGATGATAGAGATGGATATGTTTCACTCAAAACTGACGTTGGACACGATAAACAACTTATAGATGATGGGGATAAGGTTATTTAGCTATGGCAGGAGTGCACAACCTTTTCTTGTCTGAAGGCAACACTGTCAGAAGGCAAATTAAAAATGAAAGGGGAATTTCCATCTGATACACCGACAGCATGCCATAAATGTCCAATGTGGGGGGAGATTCTCCACTTTATCTCTTCCTCTCTGGAATGCCAAACAGGGTCTCAGGGGGACACCATTCTCCTGATATATGGGGGGGGGGCATAAAATAGATGGCATTGTCTCAGTCTTGAAGGTTTAGGGCAGCACAGATTGGCATTGCATTTAACATGAAGCCCCCCCAGTCACTGGTTGTGCACCCCTAAACTAAAGTAAGATTTATGGAAAGAAGCTCACCTCACAGTTAATTTAGGAGAAGCAGCTCAGTTAGCAGGTGATGGATGGAAGAAGCGGGCCTTTCAGCTGTTGAAAAAGAAGGCCACAAATTCGCTGATAGAGGGAAAGAAGCTCTATGTAGTAGAAGATACCCACCTAGCAGCTGATGAAGGGGAAGAAGCCGGCATAGCAGCTGTTGGAGGGGGAAGAAGGCAATTTTGTATTTTATGGAGGGGAATATCCGGAACATCTTTCTTCCACATGCAATTAATGTCCCCCCTGGTTCTTTGTAAAGTGTTTGGAAAAAATAGATTATGAACTACAGTAGCTCTTTGTATTGACCACACATATATTTATAAATGTCAATAAGATCACCTATAAGGCCCCATGCACATGACCGTAAAAAAATCTCCGTATTTGCGGACAGTAATATGGTCTGCAATTACGGACCCGTTCAGTTCTATTGGCCACGGACACCTTTCCGTATGGCTATGGATAGGTGTACGTGCCGTAGAACTGTGCTGAGAATTATGGAGCATGTCCTACTTTTCGTATTTTACGGGCTGTGCTCCAAAACTTTGTATGGGAGAACGACCTGAAAATGCGGGCTGCGGCCCGCGTGCCCACAATTGGGTGATTACGTGCACAGCCATGTGCATAAGGCCTAAGGCGTCTTTTTTCCAGACTGAACAAGCCCAATTTTTCTAGCCTTTCATTGTAAGAGACACCTCCGATCCCATTCAATAATTAAGTAGTCCACCTTTGAACCCTCTCCTGCTCTACTACATCCTTTTAACAATTTGGAGCACAAAACTGAATTAAACATTCAAGGTGTGACCTACAAGGGATTTATACAGGGGTAACATTACATTTGAATAACAGATATTTAGCTCTCTTTTTATACAACCTAAAATCCTAATTGCTTTTGCAGCTGCTGCTTGACATTCAGTACTGCTGCTTAGTTTATTTGTAACCAGAATACCCAGGTCCTTCTCTTGTTCTGTTATCCCCAGTTTTATGTTATTTAATGTATATGCATTATTACTATTATTGTGGCATAGATGCATTACTTTACATACAATTAATTCGGAAAGTCTTCAGACCCTTTCAATTTATTTTAATAAATTCAAGTTTCTCCCATCATTCTGCACTCAATACCCCATAATGACAAAATGAAAACTTAATGTTAGTAATCTGCTAATTTATTGAAAATGAAAAACTAAAATATTGCATTAACATAAGTATAAAGACCCTTTACTCAGTACTTATTTGAAGCACTTTTGGTAGCGAGAACAGCCTCCAGTCTTTTTTGGTTTGATGCCACCAGGTTTGCACACCTGGATTTGGGGATTTTCTGCCTTTCTTCTCTGCAGATTGTTTTGGCTGTGTGCTTAGGCTCATTGCCTTGTTGGAAGGTGAACCTTCTGCCCAGTCTGAGGTCTAAAACACTCTGGATCAGGTTTTTTTCATTAAGAATATCTCTGTACTTTGCTCCATTCATCTTTCCCTCAACGCTAACCAGTCTTCCTGTCCCAGCCGCTGAAAAACACCCCCGCAGCATGATGCTGCCACCATGCTTCACTCAATGGTATCGGGTAGGTGATGAGCACTGTCTTGTTTCCTCCAGACATGATGCTTAGAATTGAGGCCAAAAAGTTCAATCTTGGTTTCATCAGAGTGCAGAATCTTGTTTCTCACAGTCTGAGAGTCCTTAGGTGCTTTTTTGCAAACTCCAGACAGGGCTTTCATGTATGTTTTACAGAGGAGAGGCTTCGTTATGGCCACTCTGCCCAAATTGGTGGAGTGTTGTAGTGATGGTTGACTTTCTGGAAGTTCTCCCATCACCACACAGGATCTTTGGAGCTCAGCCAGAGTGACCATTGGGTTCTTGGTCACGTCTCTTATCAAGGCCCTTCTCACCCGATTACTTTGTTTGGTGGGGCGTCCAGCTCTAGGAAGATGCCTGGTTGTTCCAAACTTCTTCCATTCAAGAATTATAAAGGCCACTGTGATCCTTGGAACTTTCAGTGCAGCAGAAAAATTTATGTACCCTTCTCTAGATCTGTGCCTCCACACAATCCTAACTCTGAGCTCTAGAGGCAATTCTTTCCTCTCACAATTTTTTTTTCTCTGATATGCATTGTCAGCTGTGAGACCTTATATAGACAGGGGTGTGTCTTTCCAAATCATGTCAAATGAAATGAATTTACAACAGGTGACTTCAATCAAGGCGTGGGAACATTTCAGAGATGATTTAGAGAAATGGGAGGCCCCGGAGCAAAATTTCAAGTGTCATCGGAAAGGGTCTGAATGCTTATGTCCATGCAAAACTTGAGTTTTTTTATTTTAGATAAATTTGCAAAAATGTTTACAATTCTTTTTTCACTTTGTCATTATGGGGTATTGAGTGCAGATGATGGGGGAACAACTTGATTTTTTTTTCTTTTAGCACAAGGCCTCAACATAACAAAATGTGAAATAAGTGAAAGGGTCTGAAGACTTTCTGAATGCATCGCAATTCAACATTAAAATACATTTTCCATTTTTTTGTCCCTGCTGCCAGCTTATCTATGTATTTCTGTAAATATTTTATAATTAAGCTGCGTCTTAACTACTGTAATTTACAAAGTTTTGTATCGTCAGTCAAAACTGACATCTTACTATCAATCATATCCAAGTGTCATTCCATTACTTTTTGACTATGCAATGATATATGCAAGCTTGTACCATGAAATTAAGGACGATTGAGCCACTGAAGAGATAAAAAGCACTGCAAATCAAGGCTATTGCAGTGATCAGTTATACAAAAGTGTAAGAACTTGTACAAAATATATTTTCATGTCTGTCAACCGATTTTGGCTCTGGCTCCCTACCACAGACAAAATGTTTTGCTTTGTCTGTAATTAAACCACAAAAAGACAAACTTTTGGGAGAAGGCTTTTGTGATTATGGGATGGGACTATGACATCTCATGCTTAGCCTTCCTGGTATAATTCTGGAAAATGGGGAAATGCAAATTGATCCATTCATGCTAATTTGCTATAAAGGTCATAATAAATGCGTAGAGAATATGGTCAAAAGGATAGAGGCCCAACAAACTATCTCTTGTCCCCAATTTTTTAAGAGCTAATTAGCCTCAAGGTGCAGGGAGCTCTACAAACAATAATTAAATAAGTAAAATATATCAAATTATTAATCCGTGTGAGCTAACAATCATTATGGAAGTGTGCAGTCACATGTGGGGTAGCTGGGCAGGTAAAATACAAGCCTATTTTTCCCTTAGGTGTTCATTGTAGTTTTCTGCAGCGTATTTATGCACTGCGGAAATACAAGGCAAATTCGATACTCCTCCTTCCTTAAAGGGCCAGCAAATGCCAAAATACACCCAGCTTTCTCAGGTACATAAGGTACCCTCCCCATTGATCTTTTCCGAGTAATTAGATTCCTTACTCTAGCATGCTATTAGTGCTCTACTGTGTTTTCCATTTAGATTCTCTTGTCAACGACCTTGTCTGAACTTGACCTTGCCTGCCTGCTGCCTGCCCTGATATTTTGCCTGTTCATTGTGACAATGGTCTACCACCTAACCTGAACTCTGTTTCTGCCTAACAGGGAATGAGTGTCTGCCGCTTGCCCTGACCTATGCTTTCGTTGTGACTCTCTGCTGTTATTGTACCTTGTCTGTCCATGTCAGCCACTGCCCACAGAGACTACTCTTGGGAGAGCGGCCTGACAGCCAAATCCACATCACAGTATGAAGGTTATTGGGTGAACAGCTAACTATCCCTTAAATTTTACTACCTAGTTTAGCCATATGCCAAATTTGTTGACAATACAGTGGATCCACAGTATTTAGTAACGGCTGAAAGTGTGGATAGATTAAAGAATCGGTTAGATATCTTCCCTCAGAAATACAATATACAGGGTTGCTGACTGATTGCCATTAAAGGCCAGGAAGGATTTTTTTCCCTCTTTATGGAGAATTGGTCTATCCCATTAAAGGGTGGTTTTAGTCTTCCTCAGGATAAACCGGGATTTGTAGGCATCAAAGGTTAAACTTGATGGACTTAGATTTTTTTTTTAACCCATTAACTATATAATGATGCTTGCTCCCTGCTGTCTCCATATATAGATAACAGGTAACCGTGATATAAGAGTAACAGTCCATTAGATCACTGTTACCAATGATATACAGATTGTGTCTTCTGTGCATGCCTTTCAGTCCACTGTCTCTCAGGAAATCCATGTAATGTCATCAATGAAGTCACAGGTTCCTCTAGTAATGCTGAAGCATTCAGGAAGACAGAACTCAAAATGTGTTCATGTTTTTCTACAAACAGGAAGTTGGAGTAAACCTGGTTACAGTACAGGATAGGGATTAGTGCAATGGCCCGATCCTCCTGTTTGTAGGAAGGAGATCTCCAGCACTCCACCAATTAGATCTTTATGGTAGAGTGGCCAGAGAGAGCACTCCTCATCAAAACGCACATGACAGCCTGCTTGGAATTTGCGAAAAGGCACTTAAAGGACTCTCAAACCATGAGCTGAAGTTGTTTCTGTAAAAATCTGCACATATCCTTGAATGACCCAACTAAAGCCCAGACTTGAATCCAATCAATAATCTCTGTGTATTGACCCTCCTCATCCAACATGCCAGCTTAACAGGACCTGCAATGAAAAATTGTGGAAATACTCCAAATAATAATACTTAATTTTGTAATCACTGCAAAAAGTTCCTCAACAAAGTATTGAGTAAAGGGTCTGAATTATTAAATAAATGTTATATTTAACTTTTTTATTTTTAATAAATGTATACATATTTTGCTTTGTCATTATGGAGTATTAAGTATAGATTGTTAAAAATACTAATATTAAATAATTGATTAACACATTACAATGATGCCTGTCAAGGGGTGGGATATACAGTATAAGGTAGCAAGTGAACAAACAGTTCTTGAAGTTGGCGCATTGGAAACAGGAAAAATAGGCAGGCATAAGGATTTAAGCAACTTTGGAAAGAGTCAAATTGCGATGGCTAAATGACGGAGTATCTCAAAAATGGCAGGTCTTGTGGTATGTTCCCTGTATGCAGCGGTTAGTACCTACAAAAAGTGGTCCAAGGAAGGACAACTATTGAACTGGCATAGGTGCCCAAAGCTCATTGATGTGCGTAATGTGTGAAGGTTAGCCTCTCTGGTCCAATTCCACAGTAGAGCTACTGTAGTAGAAATTTCTGAAAAAGTTAATGCTGGCTATGAAAGAAAGGTGTTAGAACACACAGTGCATCGTAGCTTGCTGTGCAGACACAGAACGGACAGAGTTCCCATGTTGACCCCTGTCCCCCGACGAAAATACCTACAGTGGGCAAGTGAACATCAGAACTGGACCATGGAGAAATGAAAGAAGGTGGCCTGGTCTGAACAATCACGTTTTCTTTTACATCATGTAGACAGCCAGGTGCATGTGTATCGCTTACCTGGGGGAAGACATGGCACGGGATCAAATACTTATTTCTCTGTGCACAATGCAAATAAGTATATACAATTTTGACTATGTGATTTTCAGTTTTTTTTTAAATATAATCTATCTCTCACTGGTAAAATTAACCTAGCCTAAAAAGTCTACACTGTTCATGTCTTTGACAGTGGGCAAACTTACAAAATCAGCAAGGGATCAAATACTTATTTCCTTCACTGTATGTATATATATATATATATATATATACACATATATATATATATATATATATATATATATATATATATATATATATATATATATATATATAGCAGATATAAAAAAAAAAAAAAAAAAAAAAAAAATGGCGACAGCACCCTGCAACACTAATGCCACCTAAACCACTAAATATAAATAGATATGCACTAAAGCTAAATCTACCTACAAATAGGGAGGTTCTTAGTGCACATTTTGATCAAAAAGTGTTAGCCCACCTGCCACGACAAGGCGACCTCTGTAAGGTGGGAACCTACGCTGCACATACACCCAGAAGTGGGACTAAGCCTACATATATACCTGGGGATGGTAGGATCCAGCATTGAACTGATTAAAATCACCCAGGGCAGAGTGGGAGGAGTGCAAGAACAACAAGTGGAGGCAGTCACTAACCCCACATATATGGATCCCATAAACACAACAAAAATTGAATATATTGATATATATATATATAGTCATGCCCATGGCCGCGGGCTTTCAGGCTCACTCACCTCCTGACGGCCGCAGCCATGGATCTGTGAACGCTGGCCCCCATCTCCTCCTCAGGTGGCCTTTTTGCACCCTACACTAAAGGAACGTTGCTGCTTTTTCTTTGTTTTTATATATATATATATATATATATATATATATATATATATATATATATATATATATATACACATATATATATATATATATATATATATATATATATATATATATACATACACACACACAGTATACATACATACATACATACATACACTAAATGGCTACTTTGTTAGAGACATCCATCATGTAGTGTGTTGGACCTCCTTTGATCTGCAGAAGTGCAGCAATTTGTTGTTGGTATAGATTCCACTAGCTATCGTTCTGCAGGAATATGGACCCATGTGGACAGGATAGCTTCTCGCAATTGCTTCTAAACTGTCCTTCTGACAAAGGGTAAACAGCTGCCATGAAGAGATGAACTTGGTAGGCCACAATGTTTAGGTAAGCCCTACTAATCAAACGCCCATCCACAGGTATCAGAGGACCCAGGGAGTGCCAAGAAAATATTCCCCAAGATATTACAACATCTCCACCAGCCTGAACTCTTGACAACTAACAAAGCTTTCATAGATTCATGCTGCTTTCACCTAATTCTGACCCTCCCATTAGAATGGTACTACAGAAATCTGGATTTATCTGACCAGGCAATGTTTTTACACTGCCCAGTGATCCAATTTTGGCACTCTTGCCCACTGGGGTCTTGCTTTTCTGTTTCTCCTAGATAGCAATGGCACTCAAACTGGTCATCCAGGTTTATAGCCCATCCATGCATTCAGACACGCTAGTTGGAGCACCAGCATTGTATTTGGCCGAAATTTGCTTGACTGTTCACTGCCTGTTCATCAGAATGATAATTATAATCCTCCTTTGACCCCTTTTGTCAACAAACTGTCGACAATATCCATAGTTACACAGTTAAATAGTTGATAAGGTTGAAAAAAAAACAGAAGTCCATCAAGTCCAATTTATAATCCTACCGTGTTAATCCAGAAGAAGGCAATGCCCCCATGATGTTGATGCTAATTGCCTCATTAGGGGAACAATTCCTCCCTGACTCCAAATATGGATATCAGAATAACTCCATGGATCCATGTCCCATCCCAAGAATCCAGTACTCATAATCTGAAATATTATATTTTTCAAGAAAGGCATCAAGGCCCTTCTTGAACTTGTTCAAAGAATTAACCATCACAACATCCTGTGGCAGAGAGTTCCATAGTCTCACTGCTCTCACAGTAAAGAATCCCGTCTGTGATGGTGGTGAAAACTTTTTCCCTCTAGATGTAGAAGATGCCCCCTTGTCCTTGTTACAGATCTAGGTGTAAAAAGATTAGAAAAATCTCTGTACTGTCCAATTATATATTTATACATGGTAATTATATTACCCTAAACTGTTTTTTTTCTAAAATTAATAGCCCCAAGTTTGATAACATTTCTTGGTACTGAAAATCCGCTCATTCCCTTAATTACCTATGTCGCCCTTCTTTTTACCAGCTCTAGTTCAGCCATGTCCTTTTTATACAGCAAGGTAGATCCAGTTTTACTACATATATGTGCACACTACATGTGCAACTAGTGTATACTGACCTGACGAAGGGACCAGTCCGGTCCAGAAACGCGTCGTCCTCTGAATAAAATATCTCCTTGATCATACTTACCTGACTCCGTTCCTGATCCTCTTGAACCTGGCGCCTGTACCCGTGATTAGACTGCATCTTTTTCTTGCCTTCCTTTACATCTAATACAGCGGTGCCCAAAATTGTACACAATATTCCATGTGTGGTCTGACTAGTAAATTTGTATAGAGGCAAAACTATGTTCTTGTCATGAGCATCTATACCTCTTTTGACTCATTCCATGATTTTATTTGTCTTTGCAGCCACTACATACCTGGCACTGGTTGCTAAAGATAAATGTTCTGTCCACCAATATCCCCAAATTTTTGCAATAGTAGTTTTACCCAGTATTTTACCATTCAATGTATAATTTGTTTCCTCTGCCTAAGTGCATAACCTTACATTTATCCATATTATACTTCATTTGCAATTTCTCTGCCCAAACCTCCAGCTTTCCCAAATCTCTCTGTAGCAGGGGCGTAGCTAGGGGGGGCAGGCGGGGCATGTGCCCCGGGCGCAAGGGAAGGGGGGGCGCCGAAGAGCAGCTGATCGCTGCTGACAGGCACCCCATATGTCGGACACCTGCAGCAGCCTAGGAAGAGCCAGGAAATTAGGGCGTTCTGACTGGATCTGTGATGGCCAGGGAGTGGATCAGTCCAGTCACCTGACCTCACATCAGTGACATGAGGTCAGATGACTCAGGTCAGGGGACAGGTCCACTCCCGTACTGCAGCCTCCCAGTATCTGAAGTTGCACACGCCGAGAAGCAGAGAGGAAGCTCCGCCCACAGCCCGTCCTGACCTGTCAGCAAGGGGACATGGTGAGTGTCTGTGTGTGTATGTGTGTGTGTAGTGTTAATAAAGTGTGTGTCTCTGTTTGTATGTGTATATGTTACAGTGTGTGTGTGTGTGTGTGTGTGTGTGTGTGTGTGTGTGTGTGTGTGTCTCTGTCTGTGTCTCTGCATGTGTTTGTCTCTTATATCTACTACATTATCTGTACTCAGAGAGTTATCACTGTGCTATCTGTAGAGTTACATAGGACTGCAGGTAAATCTACTACATTATCTGTACTGTGTAGCAGAGCTGAGATTGTAATTTAGCACAATGTGTTATCTGTGGTGTTACATAGGACTGCAGGGGACACAACTACATTATCAGAACACAGCCAAGTCTAAGGACACAGCGTTGTCCGAAACGCGTAGGCTTACAGAGGATACCCTCCCTCCAATTTCTTATACACCCTGGACTTCATACCACTGGACCTTCTTTTTAGAAATTTAACAATTAAACTTGGAAAATTGTTCCATTTTAAACGCTTCAGCGCTGGATCCTACCTTCTCCCTTTGTTTCTACATTATCAGTACTCAGAGAGTTATCACTATGTGTTATCTGTGGTGTTACATAGGACTTCAGGCAACAGCTACTACATTATCTGTACTCAGAGAGTTATCACTGTGTTATCTGTGGTGTTACATAGGACTGCAGGCAGCAGTTACTACATTATCTGTACTTAGAGTTATCACTTTGTTATCTGTGGTGTTACATATGTGCCTGTGTGTGTATATATGGGTCTGTTTGTGAATGTGTCTTTGTGCTTGTATATTTGTGCCTTTTATGTATTTGTATATGTTCCTGTCTGTGTATTTATCTGCCGGTGTGTGTGTGTGTGTGTGTGTGTGTGTGTGTGTGTGTGTGTATATGTGTCTGTATGTCTATATATTTACCTGTATGTATATATTCCATATGTGTGTATGTATATTTGCCTGTATGTCTAAATATCTGTCTTTTTGTATGTACAGTATATATGTTCTAGTGTGTCCATATATGTGGTTACGTTTTGGTTTGTGTAGGGGGCAGCAATAGAGAGTCCCGCACAGGGCACCATCCAACCTAAGGCCGGCCCTGGCTGTCACCAACCCTAGTCAGAAGGAACTCCGCCGCTGCCTGCGCCGCATGACCTCCTCAGCTTCTCCGGTAAGTCACACCAGGCAGAGTGGAGAGTGGTAGCGGTAGGGTACCACTCACCGGTCTGTTTACAGTGTGGCGCTAAGTACAAGGGGGGGAGTGTGGCGTTATTTAAAACGGGGGAATGTGGCGCTATGTACAAGGGGGGGAGTGTGGCGCTTTTTACAAAGGGGCAGCGGGCTGTGTGTGGCACTATCTACAAGGGGGGGAGTGTGCCGCTATCTACTAGGGGGGAAGCGGGCTGTTTTTGGCACTATCTACAGGGGGCTGTGTGTGCGCTATCTACAAGGGGGGATGTGTGTGGCACTATCTACAGGGGGCTGTGTGTGGCCTCTTTAATTTATTTTCTGTTAATGTATTTTTATGTTAATTACATTATAGAATGATATCGCTTGTAAAATGTAGAAATGCTTTCATACTCGCGTTACATAAAAAAAATGGTGAAAAAAAAATGACACCTCATTGATTGGTAGGGAAAGAAAACATGGCGAGGGGGAAGGAGATGTCGGGAAATAAGTTGGGGGGGGGGCGCCTATCTGAATCTTTGCCCCGGGTGCAGGAGAACCTAGCTACGCCTCTGCTCTGTAGTATCACATTATCCTCCTCTGTGTCTGCAAACACTGAAATTATACTCTGTAAACCCTATAGAAGGTCATTAATAAACATGTTAAATAGAAGAGGGCACAATATTGACTCCTGTGAAACCCTCATTCTCGTATTACTCTCGACACCGTTGCACGAGAAAACCCGAGAAGGTTGGCAGTTTTTTATTTGAAGTTGCTCAGATCGTGGAATTTTCCTATTCTAATGTGGATTTACAAACTGATTTACCAGTCTGGAAAGGGTTATAAAGACATTGCTGAGACTATGGGACTCCAGCGAACTGCAGTGAGAGTCATTATCCACAAACTGAGAAAATTTGGAACAATGGTGAAACCTCCCAGGAGTAACCAGGCTACTGAAATTTCACCAAGAGCGCACTGATTACTCTTTCACTTGCCTCAGGGTCAATGATTCCACAATAAGAAAGACGCTTAGCAAAAATGGCAGCCATGGGAGAGTTGCAAGGCGCAAACCACTGCTGATCAGAAAGAACACAAAAGCTTGTCTTGCATTTGCTAAAAAAACATCTAGATTTCCCCAAAACGTTTGAAATAATATTCATGGCCTGATGAGTCAAAGGTGGAACTTTTTAAAAGACATGAGTCTCATTACATCTGGTGTAAAGCTAAGGCTGGGTTCACACGAGCACATTAACGTCCGTAATGGACGGACGTATTTCGGCCGGAAGTCCCGGACCGAACTCAGTGCAGGGAGCCGGGCTATAATCATGTTTTCAGTACGGGACAGTAGTTCCACGGAGAGGCAGGGACTCCTAGCATCGTACATAACTATGATGCTAGGAGCCCGGCTCCCTGCACTGAGTTCGGTCCGGGACTTCCGGCCGAAATACGTCCGTCCATTACGGACGTTAATGTGCTCGTGTGAACCCAGCCTAACACTGTATTCCACCATTTGAACATCAGACCAACAATCAAACATGGTGGTGGTAGTGGGATGTGATGGTCTGCTGCTACTTTGCTTCTGCAGTGCCTTGATGACTTGTCATAATTGATGGAACCATGAGTTCTGCTCTGTATCTGGAAATCCTAAAGGAGAATGTCCGCCTGTCAGTTTATGACCTAAATCTAAAGCGCAGTTTCGTTATGCAGCTGATCCTAATTACACAAACAAGTCCACCTCTGAATGGCTCAAAAGAAACAAAATTAAGGTTTTGGAGTGGACAAGTCAAAATCCTGACTTGAATACTGACTTAAAGAGGCTCTGTCACCAGATTTTGCAACCCCTATCTGCTGTTGCAGCAGATAGGCGCTGCAATGTAGATTACAGTAACGTTTTTATTTTTAAAAAACGAGCATTTTTGGCCAAGTTATGGCCATTTTTGTATTTATGCAAATGAGGCTTGCAAAAGTACAACTGGGCGTGTTGAAAAGTAAAAGTACAAGTGGGCGTGTATTATGTGTGTACATCGGGGCGTGTTTACTACTTTTACTAGCTGGGCGTTCTGATGAGAAGTATCATCCACTTCTCGTCAGAACGCCCAGCTTCTGGCAGTGCAGATCTGTGACGTCACTCACAGGTCCTGCATCGTGTCGGCACCAGAGGCTACAGTGGATTCTGCAGCAGCATCAGCGTTTGCAGGTAAGTAGCTACATCGATTTACCTGCAAACGCTGATGCTGCTGCAGAACCATCTGTAGCCTCTGGTGCCGATATGTCCTCGCTCGTCTGACACGATGCAGGACCTGTGAGTGACGTCACAGCGTGATCCCTCGAGAACACGTTGTGTGTCTGCACTGCCAGAAGCTGGGCGTTGTGAAGAGAAGTGGATGATACTTCTCGTCAGAAAGCCCAGCTAGTAAAAGTAGTAAACACGCCCCGATGTACACACATAATACACGCCCAGTTGTACTTTTACTTTTCAACACGCCCAGTTGTACTTTTGCAAGCCTCATTTGCATAAATACAAAAATGGTCATAACTTGGCCAAAAATGCTCGTTTTTTAAAAATAAAAACGTTACTGTAATCTACATTGCAGCGCCGATCTGCTGCAATAGCAGATAGGGGTTGCAAAATCTGGTGACAGAGCCTCTTTAAGATACTGTGGCAAGACCTTAAAAGGGTTTTCTGAGATCCCCCTAAAGAAAACCTAGAAAAAATTATTACTGTAGCGGACCTAATGACAATATCCCTACAAAAAAACTGGTACTTGCTGCTACTCGCATTCCCAACGTGCACTGTTTGTTGATATGGCTTGCAAGATGTTTTTGTTTACTTAGCTTTATATTGAGACTTAATTTCCTAGAATGCTTTGCACTCGCTAAGCATATCAGCGCATGTGCTGATAAATCTCCATAAGGCTGGGTTCACACGTGGCGGAATTTCACTTAAATTCCGCTGCGGACACTCCGCAGCGTTAATCCGCAGCGGAGCCGTTTGTCCATTGACTTACACTTTAATTTAGCAGTGTTCGTTTAGACGAGGCGTAAAATTCCGCTGCGGAGCATAGGCTGCGGACCGGAATTTGGTGTCCGCAGCATGCTCTGTCTGTTGCGGAGCAGTGGCGGACTCATGGCGGAATTTCTCCATTGACTTCAATGGAGATTCTAATTTCCGCAATGAAGTCCGCAGCTGTCATGCACATGTTATGTGTGCTGCGGATCCGTCTTGCTTTTTTAACTTGACATTTCTTCATTCTGGCTGGACCTATGTATTTCTAGGTCTACAGCCAGACTGAGGAAGTCAATGGGGCTCCCGTAATGATGGGAGCGTTGCTAGGAGACGTCAGTAAATAGTCACTGTCCAGGGTGCTGAAAGAGTTAAGCGATCGGCAGTAACTGTTTCTGCACCCGGGACAGTGACTACCGATCCCAATATACATGTATCTGTAAAAAAAAATGAAGTTCATACTTACCGAGAACTCCCTGCTTCTGTCTCCAGTCCGGCCTCCCAGGATGACGTTTCAGTCTAAGTGACGGCTACAGCCAATCACAGGCTAATAACAGGCTGCAGCGGTCACATGGACTGCCGCGTCATCCAGGGAGATCGGGCTGGATGCCGAAGGAGGGACGCGTCACCAAGACAACGGGCGGTAAGTATGAATTTCTTTGACTTTCACAAGGGAAAGTGCTGTCCCTTCTCTCTATCCTGCACTGAATAGGGAGAAGGGAAGTACTTTTACCGCAGTCCGCAGCAGCTAGTCCGCATCAATTTACTGCACATTTTTTGCAGATCCGCAGCAGAATCTGCAACGCAGATTCTGTGCGGCATTGATGCGGACAGTTGCGGAGGAAATCCGCCACGTGTGGTCATGCCCTTAGAGATTGCAGTGGGGACCACGCATGCGCGTTCCCCGCTTTGATAATACAAGCCCCAATACTAAACATACATAACGTGCTGTATACTTGGCTAGGAGTATTAACTCCTAGACAATGTGATTGGTATACGGCATGCCACTAGAGGCAGAAGAAAACGCGACGTCACGGGACATTTGACCCATGTGTAAAAAATAAGTGGATTACAATGTTAGTGTGGAGTAGACCTTAGGTTTATTGACAATATAAAAATGTATCTAGGAAAACTCTTTTAAACGGGCAGTTTATGCTCAAAAACCCTCCAATGTAGCCAAATGAAAAAATTCTGCAATGAAAAATGGGTTAATATTTCTCCACAGTGATGTAAAAGGCTCATCACAAGTTATCACAAATGTTTGATTGCAGTTGTTACTGCTAGGGGTGGCACAACCAGTTATTAGGTTTAGGGGGCAATTACTTTTTTACATGGGTGATATATGTAAGTTTAAATAAATCTTTATTATCAATAAATGGATTGATCATTTAAAAGTTTCATTTTGTGTTACTCGAGTTGTCTTTATCTTATATTAAAATCAGTTGGATGATCTAAAACATTTAAATGGGACAAATTAGCAAAAAATAAGAAATTGGGTAAGAGGCAAATACGCTTTTTCACAGCACTGTATAGATAAATATTTATATATTTTTTTATTTAAAAAGCAAATATTTTAAAATGTACTTTAAATTAACCATTTCTATGATATATTTTAAAAAAGTATAAAGAAAAGATAAAAACACATATGTTTGTAAACACATTTGTAAACTTTTTCATCATTAAGCTTCCCAGCATGAAAATAATTGAATCAATTTAAAAGACTGCCAATATCCAAATCCAACATGTAAACCTGATAAAAAAAAAGTTGTCTTTAGTATAGAAATGTACTGTGCAAAAACTATAGAATGAAGTGCCATCTGTCTTTATAGCTGTGCTGTAGACATAAATGGCATCATTAGAACAACTATAGACTACATATATACATAAAGATATAAACTAAGAGGCAACATAAGTTAATAAGGAATTTCTATTTGCTTGCAAAGTAAGGCTACATAAACATTTTACAGCTGCAAGAAAGCATATTCTCAAACATTGTCTTAATGGGGGTAATACACATCATTAAATACCCAATAAACATTTATCAAGGAATAAGGCCTCATCCACATGACCATAATTTTTATCTGCAATTACAGATCCGTAATTTCAGATAAAATACTGAGCCATTAATTTCTATCGGCCACGGACACTTTCCCGTATATTTACGGGTGTGTGTCCAGTGTGTAAAAATCACCCGCAAAAAATAGGACATGTCCTATTTTTTTGATTTACGGACCGTGCTCCTGTATGAGCAGGTCCCGCAAATGCGGGAAACAGTCCGTGGCCCACTCTCAGCCCGTACGTGCAGTTTTTACAGTCAGTAAATTCTGAATGATTGTGTGCATGAGGCCTAAGAATGTGCAA
Organism: Rhinoderma darwinii; assembly: GCF_050947455.1. Lineage (NCBI taxonomy): Eukaryota > Metazoa > Chordata > Amphibia > Anura > Rhinodermatidae > Rhinoderma > Rhinoderma darwinii. Next base: position 76,631,142 of record NC_134692.1, on the reverse strand, counting down.
ACAAGACGTTTGCAAAATATAAGATCACGTTCTTTCGTTTTTTTCTTTTTTTTTTTAAATGGTCACTAACTTTTTAACAGACCTTGCATAAATTAATAGAACTACTAAATATAAGAAACATTGTAATATATCTTATAAGAGAAACATGCCTCTTTCTTCACTTATCAGGCTACCCCCCCCCCCCTCTAACTGTTCACTCACTCTGAATTTACGGCTTTTTCCAGAAAATCAGCTCATTGAGGGATCAGTTTACAGCTGCTCATGGAAGTCTGTGGAGAGGGGAGGGGGAGGAAGGAACAGGGGCAGAGTGAGAGAAATGTGGAGGAGAGAGACAGAGAGACGATGCAGCAACTTCCTAGTAAGTGTAATGGCTCATCCTAGTGCTCTATTTACAGCTACACTACTCATTACTGCTGTGTAATCTCCTCCATGTTGCTGATGCTTCTATTTATGTGATAGGAGAGCAGGATTTTCCTCTTCGCTGTGTGCAATGATTGGTAGACATGATAGCAGTTAGGCTCCAACCTCCAGCTCTGTGAAAGCTTAGAATTAGAGATGAGGGATAGACCCTGCAGAGGGGAAAACTGTTAAAAAATGCTATATACAAGTCATAATAGCCAGAATAAGTTATTCCTCATGTGCACACATATGGCAGCTAATTCTGAAATGTCACCTAAAAGGTCAGGCAGCTTTAAGATTTTAATGTCTTTTGCATAAGGAGCTTATTAACTTAGTAACTGAAACAAGCACATTTAAAAAACAACATATATATATTACGAGCCACTCACCAGTTGCAGAGCCTCAGACCAAATCGTGCAAGTGCTGTTTCAATTAAAATTTACAATTCTCCAGTGTCTGCGATAGTCAACAGAGCATGCACTAACAACACGTTGTGCAAGGAAGAGCAAACATCCATTCAGCGGACGGCGTCCCAGGTTGCCATGACAAAAGTCTTCAGCAGCCAATCAGAAACAAGTTTGTCCCGTAGTGAGAGTTACAAACCCTCAGCTCTTGACAACACTCAAGCAAGTAAATGGTAAGAAAAATGTATTTTTTCAAGGGAAAATGCCAAAGTCACCCGCACCTTGGATTCCCAGACAGTCTCCCACACTGGTATTAGCGAGGCCTTAAGCTGTGTAGCTTCTGCAATCTGACAAGAGCAGGTACATTCAGCTTAGAATGGTCATTGACATTATATGTCTCACTTGGTACTTAAATCTGCTATACTCCATGGTATCAAAAAGAACTTTAGCAGATCGGGTCATTATCTGGACACCAACATCTACAATCTCCATGTCTAATATGGTCTGTCACCCACACACCCACACCTTCGTGTGGTGGCTATCCATTATAGACATAACGGTCTGTTATATTAGCACCAAAAATCAATAGGAGTTTAAAGAGTATTTTATTGGAGTAGGCAAATCCCTAGAACATAACATTCGTATAATCTATAGTAATATGGGCAATAAATGTTGACTATTGAGCTTTAACAGACAGTAGAGGAAGAAAAAATATCAATAGATATATATAGCTTGCGCCACAATTTATTGTACAGAGTCTAATGTTCATCGACGGTGTGTGGCTCATCCCCATACGATATTTCAATTCTAAAAGGGAAAAAAAGTAAAGATCAATGAAAAATATGACTTTTATCATGTCACCATTACACTTCATCAAAAATTGGCAGATAAATAATAGAGGAAAGAAGGCAAAACCCCCACTTAAGCAGAACAATTCCCAAGTATAATATCCCATAGGGTTATCTGGACATCACTCTTGACACTTGAAAGTCAACATTGAGTCCATTAGGTCTCAATGTGCTAAGTTTGTAAATCCACTCTATTTCACGCTTTTTTAGAGTACTGAGCCTATCACCCCCACGTTTCAATGCCGGTATATGGTCAATAATCATGAAACGAAGGTCACGTTCACCGTGTCCCTTATCAAAAAAGTGTTTAGACACTGGTAGATCTTTCCTTTCATTGCGAATGGTATGCCTATGATTATTGAGGCGTGTCTTCATGTCACACATCGTTTCTCCAACAAACAGAAGTTTACACGGACACCAGATTACATATACAACCCAATCAGAACTATATATCAAGAAATGCTTAATTTTAAAGCTATGACCGCTGTCTGGATGTATGAAATTACTGCATTTTACCATCAATGCACAATTAATGCAACCCAAACACGGAAAACACCCCATTTTACGTGGTTTCAAATATTGTTGTCTCTTACCAGTGTTACTTATAATGTCCGATTTTATCAATCTATCCTTTAAATTTGTGGGACGTCTATACGAAATAAGGGGACAAACGTTGAATTGTTGAATATCATTTTGGCCATCCCTCACTAATGGCCAATGGTGTCTAATGATATTCCCTATCTTGTGACTTAAATCATTGTAGGTAGAAACAAAAGGCATTCTATCTAAATCTTTCCTCTATTATTTATCTGCCAATTTTTGATGAAGTGTAATGGTGACATGATAAAAGTCATTTTTTTAATTGCTCTTTACTTTTTTTCCCTTTTAGAATTGAAATATCGTATGGGGATGAGCCACACACCGTCGATGAACAACAGACTCTGTACAATAAATTGTGGTGCAAGCTATATATATCTATTGATATTTTTTCTTCCTCTACTGTCTCTTAACCCCTTTAGGACACAGCCTGTTTTGGCCTTGTGGACACAGCCTATTTTTTCAAATCTGACATGTGTCACTTTATGTGGTAATAACTCCGGAATGCTTTTACCTATCCAAGCGATTCTGAGATTGTTTTCTCGTGACATATTGTACTTTATGTTAGTGAAAAAATTTGGTCGATAAATTCAATATTTATTTGTGAAAAACTTCAAATTTTAGCAAAAATTTGCAAAAATTAGCATTTTTCTAAATTTCAATGTATTTGCTTGTGAAACAGATAGTAATACAACACAAAATAGTTACTAGTTAACATCCCCTATATGTCTACTTTATGTTTGCATCATTTTTTTTCACGTACTTTTATTTTTCTAGGACTTTACGAGGCTTAGAACTTTAGCAGCAATTTCTCATATTTTCAATAAAATTTCAAAAGGCTATTTTTTCAGGGACCAGTTCAGTTCTGAAGTGGCTTTGAGGGCCTTATATATTAGAAAGTCCCCATAAATCACCCCATTTTGAAAACTGCACCCCTCAAGGTATTCAAAACCACATTCAGAAAATATTTTAACCCTTTAGGCGTTTCACAGGAATTAAGGCAAAGTAGAGGTGAAATTTACAAATTTCATTTTTTTTGCCGAAATTCATTTGTAATAAAAAAAAATCTGTAACACAGAAGGTTTTACCAGGGAAACGCAACTCAATATTTATTGCCCAGATTCTGCAGATTTTAGAAATATCCAACATGTGGCCCTAGTGTCCTAATGGACTGAAACACAGGCCTCAGAAGCAAAGGAGCAGCTAGTGGATTTCGGGGCCTCCTTTTTTTAGGAATATATTTTAGGCACCATGTCAGGTTTGAGGCGGTCTTGTGGTACCTAAACAGCCGAAACCCCTCCAAAGTGACCCCATTTTGGAAACTACACCCCTCAAGGCATTTTTCTAGGGGTATAGATAGCATATTGACCCCACAGTTTTTTTGCAGAATTTAGTGGAATTAGTCTGTGAAGATGAAAATCACCTATTTTTCTGTGGAAACATAGAATTTTTTCATTTTTACAAGGAATAAAGGAGAAAAAGCACCCCAAAATTTGTAAAGCAATTTCTCCCGATTACGGCAATACCCCATATGTGGTCGTAAACTGATGTTTGGACCCACAGCAGGGCTCAGAAGGAAGGGAGCGCCTTTTGGATTTTGGAGTGCAGATTTTGCTGGATTGGTTTTCAGTGCCATGTCGGGTTTGCAACGCCCCGGAGGGAGCAAAACAGTGGAAACCCGCCAAAAGTGACCCCATTTTGGAATCTACACCCCTCAAGGAATTTTTCTAGTGGTATAGTGAGCATTTTGGCCCCTCAGGATCTTTTTTAGAGCTAGGGTGACCAAAAAACAGCGATTTTGGTGCTTTAAATTCTTTATTTATTACAGCGTTCACCGTGCGCAATAAATTACGTTTTAATTTATTCTGCCGGTCGGTACGATTACGCCGATACCATATGTGTATAGTTTTTTTTAAGTTTTGCAGCGTTTGCACAATAAAATTAAGTTTCTATAAAATAATTTATTTTCTGGGACACGCTATTCTGAGCCGTAACTTTTTTATTTTTTCGTCAAAAAAGCTGTGGGAGGTCTTGTTTTTTTGCGGGACGGGTTGTAGTTTTTATTGGTACCATTTTGGGGTAAATGCGACTTTTTGATCACTTTTTATTCTATATCTTGGGAGGGGTGGTGACCAAAAAATAGCGATGCTGACAGTTTTCCGTTTATTTTGTTTGCGGCGTTCACCGTGCGGAAAAATTAACATTACAGTTTCATAGATTGGGTCGTTACGAACGCGGCGATACCAAATATGTGTACTTTTTTTTTAACGTTTTCATCTTTTCCCTATAATAAATGACTTATTATAGGAAAACAAAACCTTTTATTTTTACACTTTTATAAAACATTTTTATTAACTTTTTTTACTTTTTACACTTTATATTTTTGTTTATTAACTTTTCTTTTACTTTTTACACTTTATTTTTTTGACCTGCAGCTCTGATTGCTGCTAGAATACATTACACTACCTAGGTAGTGTAACGTATTCCAACTGTCAGTGTGACGTCACAGTCACTCTGACAGTTGGTCTACGAGGATCAGCAGAGGCTGATCCTCATAGGCTGACATACATGGCAGACCTGGGGGCTGTTGTCTGGCCCCCGGGTGCCATCACAAGCATCAGAAGCCCCCACGATTGCATGGGGGCTGCTGATGCGCTACAAACCCGCTACATGCGGAGATCGCAATCGAGCCCCGCATGTAACGGGTTAATTGCCGAAATCAGCGGCGATGAGCCGCTGATCGGCAACACTGGAGAGTGTCAGCTGTTGGGGACAGCTGATCTCCAAGTTCCCGACGCACACTGTCGCCGACAGTGTGCATCGGGAACGGCACAGTGACTTTCTGTCACTCTGACAGGAAGCCTATCAGGACCAGCCGAAGGTTGGTCCTGATGGGCTTCTGTCCATGGCAGACCCGGAAGCCATTGTTTGGCTTCCGTTTGCCATACTAACTATCGGCAGACCCCGCGATTTCGGACGGGGGTCTGCCGATATGTTAGAAACCCCTAAAATTCGGCGATTGCACCCGATCGCCGAATTTAAGGGGTTAATGCGCCGAAATCAGCGGCAAAGGACCGCTGGCCGGCAAGAGGGGAGTGTCAGCTGTCGGCGACAGCTGACCTCCTGGTTCCCGGTGCACACTGTCGCCGACAGTGTGCACCGGGATTAACTCAGTAACTGTACGTCCTCGTGCGGGAAGTAACTTCCCGCAACGACGGACAGTTACGTCCTGGTGCGGGTAGGGGTTAAAGCTCAATAGTCAACATTTATTGCCCATATTACTATAGATTATACGAATGTTATGTTCTAGGGATTTGCCTACTCCAATAAAATACTCTTTAAACTCCTATTGCTTTTTGGTGCTAATAAAACAGACCGTTATGTCTATAATTGATAGCCACCACACGAAGTGTGGGTGACAGACCATATTAGACGTGGAGCTGGTCTGATACACTACATTGTAGATGTTGGTGTCCAGATAATGACCCGGTCTGCTAAGTTCTTTTTTATACTATGGAGTATAGCAGATTTAAGTACCAAGTGAGACATATAATGTCAATGACCATTCTAAGCTGAATGTGCCTGCTCTCATCAGATTGCAGAAGCTACACAGTTTAAGGCCTCGCTAGTACCAGTGTGGGAGACTGTCTGGGAATCCAAGGTGTGGGTGACTTTGGCATTTTCCCTTGAAAAACTAAATTTTTCTTACCATTCATATGTTGCTTGAGTGTTGTCAAGAGCTGAGGGTTTGTAACTCTCACTACGGGACAAACTTGTTTCTGATTGGCTGCTGTAGACTTTTGTCATGGCAACCTGGGACGCCGTCCGCTGAATGGATGTTTGCTCTTCCTTGCACAACGTGTTGTTAGTGCATGCTCTGTTGACTATTGCAGACACTGGAGGATTGTAGATTTTAATTGAAACAGCACTTGGACGATTTGGTCTGATGCTCTGCGACTGGTGAGTGGCTCGTAACTCCTCCCCTTCACTTATACATATACTTGTTCAATGTTAGTTTAATGGATTAAATACACTGTTTTGTAACACAGAATTTTTATATACACTTTATGCAATAACTGTTTGTACATTGTTATATCGTGCTGTGCACTTTTTTACATTTGTATTAGCCAAATGTTGGCCTTTTTTATATGCTTGTATGTTAATCACTGCTGATTATGCATTGTTTGCACATGGGTATAAAAACACTGCTTTTCACATGTCACTTCAGCTTGAAAAAGGTCTTGTGAGAGGACTGAAACGTAGCTTATCCTTTGAAACATGGGATAATAAACCACATTTTTGTTTGATATCAACCTATTGGAGTGCTGCGATCATTTCTTCACATATTTGGTTCAAGGGTAGATTCGCATACCAACCTATACAGTCACGAAGTGCTACTTTTCTCTCTCTCTATATATATATATATATATATATATATATATATATATATATATATATATATATATTGAACGTAAATGGAGCTAATCCATTGTAAATTTAGGGGAGATCTGCATGAAATCTGAATTTCTGCAGAGGATTATCTTGTAACACTATGGCTAATTTGACTATTTCAAATCGTAAAGGAGTGTGCCTATTAAATAGGACCTTCTTCTGATGTGGTGGACTAAGCTTAGCCAGGTATTACATGAGCATTTGTTCATTTGAATGGGCGCCACTTAATACTAAATTTCCCCTGGCAATATCAGCTGATCACAAAGATAGCTTTTTTTTTTTCCTAATTTCGAACAGACGCAGCTAATTTTGGGCTTGAGGATGCTAGCAATTTTTGTTTTGCCTCAATAGGTTCCAACAGCCATAACTTTTTTATTTTTTCTATTTACAGATATATATTGTAATGGGCACAACCACGGACCAGCAGCATTACTTACCCATAAAAGGCCGCAACCGCAGACCTGTGAGCTCGTGCCGGTATCTCCCTCCTTTGAGACGCCGGCACACAAGACTATCCTCGGCGTCTGCTGATGTTTCTGTGCAAGAAAATCTCCCCCATCCTATCTCAGCATAACAGGAACTATAAAAAGGACTCTGCCCTATTCCTCCTTGCCTGAGAGTTGCTGTGTCTGCCCATGTTAGTCTTTGCAAATGGTCCCTTAGTTGTATCTTGTATCCAGTGTTCCCGTTTCCTGTATCCCGTATCCAATAATTGTGTTTTTTCCAGTGCGTAATCTAGTGTCGGAGTCGAGAGTGTCATCTGTGCCAAGTGTCATCTGTGCTAAGTGTCATCTGTGCCAAGTATCTGGTACGCCACGTGTCTGCCATGCCAAGAGTCTGCCACGTCGGATGTTTGCCAAATCATCTATCCAGGTATTCTTGTCCTAGAGACTGTTATTGACTATTGTTTGGCCAGCTGCTACTCCGCTACAGCAGAGCGCCCTAGTGGGTCTACATACCCCATAGCCGTGACATATATGAGGGCTTGTTGAGGGAGGGGAGACAGACTTGGAGAAGAGGTCTGTTTCTGAAGACTTACCAGTGTCTCAATATTTTATAAAAAATATCCTCGGTGGAGCCCTGAACCCATTCATTCAAGACATGAGACAAGTTGGTACACATGCGGAAACCCTGCAGAATCACCAAGATGCCCTTGGTGAGCAGTCTACAGCTATAGCCCATAACGTGAATCATTTTCAGGCCCACTTAAACTTAAAATAATAACCAAAAATAAAGAAAAACAAAAATATTTGCCCTAGTAGGGGGCAGGTAAATTTTATGACAAAACACAATTTGCCTATAAGGCAACTAACCCTATTTTCCACACTACTAACAGAAGGTGTTGAATTGTTCTATTCACATAATTCCTAATAATAAAATTAACCTTTAATAAAGGCACATAGCCTATATTCTAAATACAACCTGCCATGTCCATGGCCGTGGGCCGTCAGGATCACTCACCTCCTGACGGCCGCAGCTCGCTTCCGCTGCTCTCGGCCGGATCTCGTAGTGTGCGTGCGCATGCTCGTGCCCGCTCTTAAAGGGCCAGCGTGCGCACCTGAGTTAAAGTGCCAAATTATCCCATGAGCACCCTGGACTATAATTGGAGCCCAGCCCCTTCCTGCCTTGTCTGAGCTTTGTTGTTGTTACCCTAGTCTGTCTATGCAAATGGTCTCCTAACTGTTTTCCAGTTCCCAGTGTTTCCCGTACCTGCTACCTGTAACCTGTATCCCGTGCTATCCTGGTCAAGTGCCGTATTGAGTTGGAATCGTGTTGCGCTGAGTACCACGCCTATTCTGCTTCACCACGCCTGGTGCCTGCCTGCTGCCTAAGTCCCAGCCGAGCCTGTCTTGCTACTGTCTGAGTTACCACAGGTACACCTATACAAACTATAGACTGTGACCTGTGTCCTGCTGGCCAGCTGCCTTACCGTCAAGGTGGTATGGCCCAGTGGGTCCACGTACCCAACGTGACACAACCTATGAGCCCAGAAACTTTATCACTCATATAGCACTCATATAGATGTAATGGTCAGTCTCTGCTAACAGCAGTAGGATTAATATACTGTCTATAGTATAGGGAAGTCCAGGGGGCACTTTAATGAATGTTTTTAACATACCATCAGCTCCGAATCAATTCTGGGATAGCGGTCTGCAAACGCTTCCCTCTAGTATAGACAGTATATGAATTCTACTGCTGTTAGCAGAGACTGGCCATTTCATCTATATGAGTGATAACGTTCCTGGGCTCATGGGTTGTTTTTAGAATATAGTCTACGTGCATTTAATAAAGGTTTTCATTTTTAGAAATTATGTGAATAGAAAACCTTCTATTCAATACCTTCTGTTCGTAATGTGGAAAATTGGGTTAGTTGCCTTATAGGCAAATTGAATTTTGTCACGTGAACTTAAGGACCTTTTACACAAGCAAATTATCAGGAAAATGAGCGTTCACAGAACACTCGTTCCTGATCAGATCAGTCGATGATCGTTCATTGGCTGATTGTATCGTTTATGCAGCCAAAAATACTATTGTTGTCAGCAGCACATCTCCCTGTGTAAACAGGGAGACATGCTGCCGACGTGATAGCAATGTATGGGAACGAGTGATCGTAGTAACGAGTGCTTGTCCCCATACACAGCTCCTTGTGAAAGGAGCAATCGAGCACCTATCAACAAGCTGCCAATGTCGGGCCATGTAAGAGGATCCTTGCATTACTCCTTGATAGAAGAGCAAGAAAACAAGGGGAGACAAAATAACCTGCGCCTGAAAGGCCTACCGGAGACAATGTTGCCTGAAGTCATAATGGTAGAAGTGGTCGAATTCTTCTCATACTTATTGGGCCCAGATGCGACAGATGAACTTACCTTAGATAGGGCCCACAGATTCCTTAGACTTCCGTCTAAATCTCAGGAATCACCTCGTGATGTGATATTCAGGTTGGAAATTCACCAAAGGAGAAACTCCATAAAATGGCTAGAGAACAGTCATCTCGATCATATGAGGGATCAACTATAGCCATAGGACTAGGACTTGTCGCCTATGACTCTGCGTAAAGGCAGATTTCGAAATCCTCTCCTGGATATCCTGATGATAAAAAACACACCACACACCCATTCAAATTTATGATTTACTTTCCTTGGAAGAAGATAACGATTCGAACCTGCACAGATCTAGATGGCGTATATGAGATGCTCAGCATAACACCTCCGAGCATTCCAGACTGGAACCAGGCACAAGATATAGCTCCATTGCCTGCACTCCCTGACGTCACACCCTGGATTCCAACTAGTGAAGCAAAATCTCAACAACAATGCAGGAATGTAGGAAAGATGACTCCCAGGAAGATTCCTATGGATCTGTCTTGAGAAAGTTGCTCTGTCCCAAACTAATACTTGAATGCCTTCACTTAAAATACTTAGGACTTAGGGATGGAAATTAGATCTGACAACTGTCAGATTATATTCTTCCTGATTTGGTTGGATGGTCCTGGGTGAGAAGATATCTCTGTTTGAATCATCTTTTTTCCCGTTACATAATGCTTCCCTGTTGGGCGCACTCTATCTTTTGCTGAAATGTATGTCTCTGTTGAGATCATTTATATATATTTTTTTGCTATTGTATTAAGGTTACACTTTCTATATAGTGATCATTTACATTAATGGTCCGTTCTATGGTCTGGTTGACGTGAGGGAATAAGTCCCCACGTTTAGTTCTCTGGAGCAGATAATATGCTTTTTCAACTATGTTTGTACCCCTTTACTACCTAGTAATGTTTCCTGTCCTGACCTTTTCTCTTCACCTAGATGAGAATGAATAGCTATTTGGCAGATGTGTTAAGTCGCTGCATTGCTATTGTTTTTATTTTTTCATTGTGTAATAAAACTTGGAAATAGTTTCCTATTTTAAAAAGACATAAAGGACACAGCGCTGGATCCATTTCTTTGCCTTTCTTTGTATCCTATACGTGTGCCGATACGAGGACCCGTGCGCGAGTCTACACATCTGCGATAAGGTGAGCTGGAGGAACCCTCCCAAAAATTTTCTCCAGATTATAAATGCCCTATCTCCTACATAATTTGATTGATGCTGTAATGTAGATAACAGCAGTGGTTTTTATTTTGAAAAAAGATCATTTTTTTAGCAAGTTATGAGCAATTTTAGATTTTATGCTAATGACTTTCTTAATGACCAACTGGGCGTGTTTTTACTTTTGACCAACTGGGCATTGTGGAGAGGAGTGTATGACGCTGACCAATCAGCGTCATACACTTCTCATTGTTCCAGCCCAGCTTCTTTCACTGCACAATCACACTGTAACAATGAGAAGTGTATGACTCTGATTGGTTACTGATTGGTCAGTCGTGTTATGTCACATACTATGCCTGCTGTGTTTCACCATGCCTGGTGTCTGCCAAGGTCCCATCCGAGCCTGCTATCGCTGCTGTCTGTATTGCCGTAGGTACCCTTATTCGAACTATTGACTTTACCTTAGTATCCTATTTGGCCAGCTGCTATCCCGCTACGGCGGTACTGCCCAGTGGATCCACACACCCATCATGATAGTACGCTCAGGCCATGGACCCGCTGGTCAACCCAAGACAATGACGACATCACAAGTGATGCGAGCGGATATGCTAGTCCTCCGATCTCGACAGGACGTTGAACATTATTGCACATGGGTGGATACGCAAGCTGCAGTACCCCCAGCACCTGCTCCTATTGCCTCTGCTGTTCCTCCTACTACACCTCCAGGCAGTACGGAACCTCCGACTACACCTCCTGGCAGTGCTGACCCACAATTTACTCTGCCACTACCTCATCGCTATGACGGTGACGCGAGGACCTGCAGGGGATTTCTGAACCAGTGCCAGATTCACTTCAGTCTGTTTGCCAGAGCATTTTCTACAGACGGCGCAAGGGTCACTGTCATCGTCTCTCTCCTCACTGGCAGGGCTCTAGCATGGGCGAACCCTATCTGGGAACGACAAGGACCAGATAACCGTGACTTCAAGGGGTTCCTACGGACATTTCACACGGTGTTTGAGGAGCTTGGATAAGTCTTGTTGGTAGCCTCCCTGCTGAACCTTCGCCAAGGAGACACTTCCCTCGGTGAGTACGCCATTCACTTCCGCACCCTGGTGGGAGAGATGTTATGGAAGAATGAGGCCTTGGTGGCTACATTCTGGCAGGCACTGTCCCATGAGATTAAGGACGAGCTTGCCGCCCGAGATCTGCCATCTACCCTGGATGACCTCATCCTTCTGGCCGCTCGGATTGACATTAGGATCTGAGAACGGTTCCAAGAGGCTCATCGGGAGGGAGGACTCCCTAGTCTGACTCCTGCATTGCAGCAACCCCTGCTGTCCTTATCAGCTGTTCCTCCAAAGGAGTCTTTGAAGATGGACCATCTCAAGCTGTCTACCCAGGAGAGTCAACACAGATGCACCTTGGGACTCTGTATGTATTGCGGCCACGGAGGCCAACTTGTGCGTCTGTGCTCCCAAAAGCCCCAGGGCCTAGGGTTGGTTTCTAGAGACAACTCTGGGTGAAGAAGAACTTTCTTTTACATTAACCATCCACGTGACCATAGTGTCCAGCGAAAAGACGCACCGGGTCTCTGCCTATCTGGACTCTGGCTCCGCAGCTAACTTCAATCAGAGAGACCTGGTGGATATTTCCCAGTTGCCCACAACCCCCCTGGAGAGGCCTTTGATCGTTGCCTCTGTGAATGGACTGCCTCTGCCAGACCCGATTGTATCTGTGACCGAACCACTAAAGCTCCAAGTGAGAGCCCTTCATTCAGAGCTCATCTAGTTTTTTTGTCTTGTCCAAGGCCGTCAACCCTGTGCTGCTGGGCCTGCCCTGGCTCCAACTACATGCCCCAGTTCTGGACTGGAATACTGGAGAGGTTCTCCAGCGGAGTTCCAAGTGCCTGAACCGCTGCCTGGGGCAGATCCATCCGGCCCAGCCTCCCGAGTCTGTCATTGGCAGGATTACCTTCTCACTATTCACAGTTTGCGGATGTTTTCAGCGAGACGGAGGCTGAGGCGGAGATGCTGCCCCCACACCGGGTGTGTGACTGCCATATTGAACTGGTTCCTGATGCATCCCTTCCCCCGAGGAAGGGTATACCCTCTCTCATGACAGAGACTCGGTCTATGTCTGCCAATATTAAAGAGAATTTGGAAAGGGGCTTCATACGAAAATCCTCCTCCCCGGAAGGGGCCGGGTTCCTCTTCGTCAAAAAGAATAACGGATCTCTTCGACCCTGCATCGATTACCGGGGTCTCAACCAGATCACGATAAAAAATTGATATCCGTTGCCACTGATTTCTGAACTTTTTGACCGCATACGAGGAGCCAAGATTTTTTCTAAGCTAGACCTGCGTGGGGCTTACAACCTAATCCGGATTCGCCGAGGTGACGAATGGAAGATGGCATTTAAACAATACCTGGTGACGCCCTTCGGTTTGTGTAACGCTACCGCGGTCTTCCAAGAGTTCGTTAATGACATCTTTCATGATCTCTTCTATGTCTGTGTTGTGGTCTATCTCGATGACATCTTCATTTTTTCTCCAGACCCGACGACTCATCAGAGACAGGTCCGTCAAGTTTTGCTGCGATTAAGGGAGAAAAGTCTGTATGCCAAGCTGGAGAAGTGCGCATTTGACAGAAATGCTCTACCCTTCCTGGGTTACATCATCTCGGATCAATGCCTCAAGATGGATCCTGAGAAGGTAAAGGCCATCCTGGAATGGCCACATCCTCAAGGCTTAAGGTCCATACAGCGCTTCCTGGGATTTCTACCAGCAGTTCATCCCAAACTTCTCCTCATTGACAGCTCCCATCTCCAGCCTCACCATAAAAGGCATGAACGCCAAGGTGTGGACTCCAGAAGCGGAATCAACATTTAATAGCCTGAAGAGTGCCTCCACATCAGCCTCAACCCTCCATCATCCTGTTATATCTCTACAGTTTTCGTTGGAGGTGGACGCTTCCTCTGTTGGTGCTGGCGCATTTGTGTTCCAGAGAGGTCCCAAGGGCAAGGCAGCGGTATGTGGCTATTACTCTAAACTTTGCTCTTCCGCAGAGCGCAACTACGCGATTGGGGATCAAATTGATACTGGATGAGTGGAGACGTGTACTAGAGGGCGCAGTTCCTCCCATTCCGATTTTTACTGACTACAAGAACTTCACCTATCTCCAGACGGCCCAGCGACTGAACCCCCCCCCTCCCCCATCAAGCCAGGTGGTCGCTGTTCTTTGCCCAGTTCCAGTTTGAGTACCATACCACCCTGCCGACAAGAATGTGATGCCTTCTCCAGGCCGTTCGAGACAACATGGAGTCTCCACAAAATATCATTGATCAGTCCTTCATTATCTTCATCAGCCCTCTGCAAGTAAGAGACTTCCCTCCGGGGTGGACTTTTGTGCGCTTGGCTGCCCAAAAACATCATGGACCTTGTCTCGTCCTGCACGGTGTGCGCAGCTAACAAGGTTCCTCACTCCAAGCCTGCTCCCGATGCTGCCTGTAGCCAATGCTTCCTGGCAGCATATAGCAATAGACTTTGTCACGGACCTGCCTCCCTCTGCTGGATGCAGTGCGGTCTGGGTGGTGGTGGACCAATTCTCAAAGATGGCTCATTTCATTCCACTGACCGGTCTATCTTCTGATTCTCGAATGGTCAACCTCTTCATCCAACATATCTTCCGCCTGCATGGCTTACCTCTGCATATCGTGTCGGATCGGGGGGTTCAGTTCACCTCGAAATTTTGGAGAGCTATCTGCAAACTCCTTGATGTAAAGTTGGACCTTTCTTCAGCCTACCATCCCCAGTCCAATGACCAAGTCGCTAGGATCAACCAAATCATGGAGAACTATCTACGACACTTCATCTCCAGGCAACATGATGACTGGGAGCAGCTTCTTCCTTGGCCCGAGTTCTCCTATAAAAACCACACAAGTGAGTCCACTGCTTCTACACCGTTCTTTTTTGTGTAACATCCACAAATTCCTCTGCTATGTCCCAAGTGCCTGCAGCTGACTCTGCATTCAGGGACTTCCTACAGATCTGGCAGCAAACCCTATCCTCTATTCTGCTGGCAGTCGACCGCATGAAGTGAAAGGCAGACACAAGGAGAGGAGAGCCTCCTCAGTTTCTTCTGGGTAACAAGGTCTGGCTATCCTCAAGGAATATGCGGCTGAGGGTGCCGTCGTGCAAATTTGTTCCCAGGTTCTTCGAACCCTTCGAGATCCAAAAAAAAACAGCAGATCAACCCTGTCTCCTACAAGCTTCGGCTTCATCCCACCCTCAAGATCCCCAACTCCTTTCATGTCTAAGGAAAAAAGTTAGAGGTCCAGCACACGATATGATTAAGAACTGAAAAGTTCGAAATGCGTAGGCATTCTCTCCCGGGATTTTTTAATTTCTTTTTAATCTTTTTTAATATCTTGCTTTAATTTTGACTTTTACAGTTTTGTATTTTTTCACATCATAGCGTGTGCTGGACCGCTAACTTTTTTCCTTGGATTTCTGCCTACTCTGTTGCCCGTGCACCAAATAATCATGGAATGTGGCGTCTTTACTTCGAATGAGTGGTTTGTGGACCAATTTTTCTTGTATATTTTTTCCTTTCATGTCTCCCTCCTGAAGCCTGTGGTCCTGAACCGCTACACCAAGACTCCCAGTCCTGCAGTGGCCCTCAGCAATTCATCAGATTCATTCGAGGTTAAGGAGATCTTGGACACCAAAAAAGTGGGAGGAAGAACTTTTTATTTGGTGGATTGGAAGTGGTTTGGTCCAGAAGAGAGGTCCCGGGAGCAAGATGAGAACCTCAATGCTCCTACCCTCCTGAAGAAGTTTCTCTCCCGTTCTGGCCCCAAAAAGAGGTGGGATAATGTAACTCCCATGGCCGCGGACCATCGGGATTACTCACCCCCTGACGGCCGCAGCCATGGATCTGTGAGCGCTGGCCCGCATTCCTACTCACTTCCGCTTCGTTCTGCTGTGTCCCTTAGGTCCCTTAGTGTTTCTTGTAACCTGTTCCTGTACTGTGGAGAGTAGGAGTCGTGTTGTGTCGTATACTACGCCTGCTGTGTTTCACCGCGCCTGGTGTCTGCCTGCTGCCAAGGTCCCATCCGAGTCTCCCATCGCTGCTGTCTGTATTTCCACAGGTACCCTTATTTGAACTATTAACTTTGCCTTGCTATCCTGTTTGGCCAGCTGCTATCCGCTATGGCGGTACGGCCTAGTGAGTCCACACACCCATCGTGACCCAGTCAATCCCACTTCCCCTACTCCAATAGCTTAACAAGGTTGACCACCTGTCCAGACTTGAGGAATTGGCTAGTTAGGACACATGCACACACTAAATTCATTAACATTTGGGTACCTTGGTCCAAATACAGGTCCTCTTCAATCTCTTAACTAGGTTCCCATTCCATCTTGAGGCAAAGAGCCGATTGAGAATTGGACTTGAATTGAGGTGTCTAGTATGGATTTAATGCATTATAATTGAGAAAATCTTCTTCTGCTTCTATAATTCACGAGAATAATTTGCCTCATAACTGCGATATAGTTATACCTTACACAAAATTGGAGACTGTAAATTTTTTCCTCTTCTCATCGACCTCCATACCCCCTTCCCGAGTCATGTCTTGCCACCCCTACTATTCCTACTTTTTCACTATTTGAATATTTTTTTATTTATGCTATAACTGCTCAGTGCAATTTCAGTGTCATGTTTTGAATATTAACATCTTTCTTTCTGGACTTAATTGAGATGAAAATCTTGGTTAATCTAATAAATTGTATTTAATGATGTAGCGCTGAATGGAGTCTCTCTTTACTGTATGATATTCTGTTATATTTTAAAACAATAAAATAATTTTTGAAATAACATATAATGCATTTGAATACCCCTGTATTCCAATGCAATATTGCCTGTCATTGAAAAACTGACATGATCCTATAGGCATCTACATATGGGAGCCATGGGGGACTTTCTTAGACCCCTGGCTACCACTTCCCACAGATGGACATACTGAAACTATATGTCCAAGGTGCATTTGCATTGCCATAAATGGACTAACAATTTGGTCCAAGCAATAATCTGTCACTACATCAACAGACACGTTAAAATCGCTATGATAGGAGCTGTCTGAGACAGCAACCAATCAGAGCTCAGTCATGGGGCTAATCAGAGCAGTCCCGTGTCAGCGTGTAAGATGCAACCCAGATGGTATAGGGCCATCACAGGAATGTTGCGGCAAAATTATACAAAACAGGAGTTCTTGCAACGAAACTTTTATTTCCAGACAGGCGCCAATGGTGCACACGGCACCAAGATAACTTTAGAATCTTCCACTTGTTTGGACACAGCTCAGGCAGGTGTGTGTGTGTGTGTGTGTGTGTGTGTGTGTGTGTGTGTGTGTGTGTGTGTGTGTGTGATGGCTGCCTGGCTTGTCATACTGTTACGGTCAAGACCCAGAGCACCCCTCCCTGATGTAGGGTTTGATCTGGCAAGTTAGGCCAAGAAGGCAGAAAGGTGGCTGACTGCCTACTGTTCATGGGCAGGCTCATGCCGCACCCACCACTACTCATGTGATTAGACACTAACCCTAGGGAGAAGCATGCCTACAACCAGCAATTCGCTCTGGGATCTCTAACACAGGCTCAACGATCTACCGTTGCCTCCCCAACAGCTTTCACAGCAACTCACTCGACTCTCTCTCCTTTTTGGCACAGAACTCAGCCCAGGTCACTCCACTCTTCCACCCAACTTTGAACTCTGAACTGGTGGGAAAACAAGTGTTTTATACATAATACGCACCGTGACAACGTGGCATAGCTACACTGTGCTTCATCACCCCGTCATGGCGCGGTGAATGCAGGCCGTACATTTGGACACCAACAAGATTAGGAGCCACCCAACCAACCATCAAAATATAAATCACTCGAGCAAAGCTGAAGTTTTGGGATAAAATTTAACTTTTACTAAAGCGTAGTTAAAATATTATTTTCTTTAAGTACAAAGATTAAGAAATAGATAAAAATACATGCATGTTTGAACAAAGATTCATGAATGTATTGGTTTTTATCTCTTCTCTGTATGGAAGATATATATAAAGGTTATCAGTCTGAAAATGTATCTTTATTTATGACTGCCTTTGCTATATGATGAACTATATTGCCACAAGCTGCTGCATGAAAAAACGAGTGGAGTGCATATAGTCTCTGTTATTGGCAGGGTTCCCATACATCTGCACCACAATTTAGAACAGTAGTTTAGTTTTGGGGTTATATATCATAACCCTCCTACCCGCCCCTGTAGATGTTCTCTCCGATAATTTATATTGGATTTTAAAGGGAATCCCGTCTTCACTCTCACTTCAAGAGTTTTTTTTCTCTCTCCCAACGCATTTCCTCCAGGCTTCAGAATCATCAGGGGAGATCAGGCCTTTTTAAAGGAATTTGTTTTTAAGTATGTTGCTGGTTGTGTCTCCCAGTTTTTAGAAAGAGTACTTGCAGTGGCAAGAAGATCATGGCAGATTCGTGCTGGGTTCAGCAGCACTAGTTCTGCTCCTTGTGCTCATCACGAGCGTTTGAAGATGTTAAACAAGCCTGTTTGGTTACGATTCTTAGATGGGACTAGAATAGCTAAGAATCCGTTGTTCGGCAGTGAAGTAGACGTCAGAGAACTGCATGCTGCAGACTAATGAATGGGATTGGCTATCCAAACATGCTCTCATATGTCATGAAGGGAGCGGGTTAAGGGGAGGGACAATTGGCCCATTTAAGAATCGTAACCAAACATGCTTGTTTAACATTTTCAAATGCTCGTGGTGAGCACAAGGAGAAAAACTAGTGCTGATGAACCCAGCACGAATCTGCCATGATCTTCTTGCAACTGCAAGTACTCTTTCTAAAAACTAGGAGCCACAACCAGCAACATACTTAAAGAGGCTGTCACCAGATTTTCAAACCCCTATCTCCTATTGCAGCAGATCGGCACTGCAATGTAGATAACAGTAAAGTTTTTGTTTTTTTTCAAAAACGAGCATTTTTGGCCAAGTTATGACCATTTTTATATTTATGCAAATTAGCCTTTCTTATGTACAACTGGGCGTGTTTAAAGTTATGTCCAACTGGGCGTGTATTGTGTGTGTACATCTGGGCATTTTTACTTGTTTTACTAGCTGGGCGTTGTGAATAGAAGTGTATGATGCTAACGAATCAGCATCATCCACTTCTCTTCGTTACCACCCAGCTTCTGGCAGTGCACAGACACACAGCGTGTCCTCGCGAGATCACGCTGTGATGTCACTCACTTCCTCCCACAGGAACTTCATCGTGTCGGATGAGCGAGGACACGCTGTGTGTCTGTGAACTGCCAGAAGCTGGGTGGTAACGAAGAGAAGTGGATGATGCTGATTCGTCAGCATCATACACTTCTATTCACAACGCCCAGCTAGTAAAACAAGTAAAAACGCCCAGATGTACACACACAATACACGCCCAGTTGGACATAACTTTAAACACGCCCAGTTGTACATAAGAAAGGTTCATTTGCACAAATATAAAAATGGTCATAACTTGGCCAAAAATGCTCGTTTTTGAAAAAAAAAACACGTTACTGTTATCTACATTGCAGCGCCGATCTGCTGCAATAGGAGATAGGGGTTTGAAAATCTGGTGACAGAGCCTCTTTAAAAACAAATTCCTTTAAAAAGGTCTGATCTCCCCTGATGATTCTGAAGCCTGGAAGAAACACGTTGGGAGAGAGAGAAAAAACTCTTGAAGTGAGAGTGAAAACAGGATTCCATTTAAAATCCAATATAAATCATCGGAGAGAACATCTTTAGGAACGGGTAGGAGGGTTATTAGATATAACCCCAAAACTAAACTACTGTTCTAAATTGCGATGCAGATATATTGGAACCCTGCCAATAACAGAGACTATATGCACTCCACTAGTTTTTTCATGCAGCAGCTTGTGGCAATATAGTTCATCATATAGCAAAGGCAGTCATCATAAAGATACATTTTCAGACTGATAACCTTTATATATATATATATATATATATATATATATATATATATATACATATATATATATATATATATATATATATATATATATATATATATATATATATATATATATATGTATCTTCCATACACAGAAGAGATAAAAACTATCTCTTACTGGTAAAATTAACCTAGCCTAAAAATTCTAGACTGTTCATGTATTGCCAATGGGCAAACTTACAAAATCAGCAAGGGATCAAATACTTATTTCCTTCACTGTATATGCAGAGTACCTATTAATGGAAACTTATCCCTATGGTGAGGAAATATCGCCACTCAGATTATTTATAAACAGCCATCAATACAACCAGCCAACCAATGTACAACACAACTGAAATACAGACCAGATAGCCACAACTTCAGTAATATTATACAACACATGGCCAAATTGACCACAACCGTTCTGCAACGCCACCTAGGGGAAAAACAGCAGATAATAGAGAGGACACCACGCAGTTAAGGGGATGGCGTTAAGGGGATGGCGTTAAGGGGTCAATCATCAGTGATAGTAGAATAGTAGAAAAAAAGGAGTAATGGTAATAGTGATAGTAATAGCGGTTGTTTCGCAGTCTGGCCTAAATCGCTTGGTGCTGGGATGTACGACCCGGATGCCATCTTGGCTAAATTATGCTGCGCAATTAACAGCATGGTTACACTGCATTCTGACTCTGGGGGGACACCTAGTCTATAAAATGGCAGTGTTACCGCCAACCAGTGTTAATTGTTGTGGCGGAAGAAAAGGAGCTTGGCTAGTGCAATAGAGCTGCTGCGAGAGATGCTGAGAGTAAGCTGTAGAGCTGCTGAAAAAGAGCTCTGTCAGCGACAAGTCTGAGCCAGCCAGCCATTAAGCGCCAGCTTAAACTGCCATATGTAAGATACTGTATCTGTCATATTGATAAGTGTTTTGTGCTCTGCTGTGGACGTGTATACCATCAACACCAGCCTAGTAAGGTTCAGTTGCCTCAAACTCTCCTAGTATCTGTACCATATTTTCATACCTGCATTGGCCCTTACACCCCTTATGCTGCCTTCCTCACTGCCGTTCTCCTTCAGTACCTCTGTTGGTAATGAGAGCGCACAGGGCGCTAACTCTCACTTTCTTAAAGGGCCAGCACACTCCAATTCACCAAAAAATTCCCGGTACCCTCCCCCATTGCACTTTGCCTGAGCAATTAGGTTCCAAATCTAGCTAGCTAGTACTTCAATTCTTTGTTGGATTATATGTTACTGACCCTACTTCAATTTGACCACACCTGTCTGCCATCTGCCATGACATTTTGCCTGTTCACTGTGAGGATTGTCTGCCTCCTCTGACTTCTGGTTCTGCTAACCATGAATGAACATCTGCTGCTCTCTGTATCTTGTATCTTTCTGCTACTATTGTTCCTCGTCTGACCACATCAGCCCTTGTCAATGGAGACTCTGGGGGTAGGGAGCTAGGGATACTAGCAGCTAAGTCCACATCTCTACGCAGATTTAATGGTCAACACCAGCTATCCCTTAGGGTCCCCTTACTTGGCCCGACATGGGCTGTGTAAATGAGCACCAATCAACGAGAGAGCTTGTTGATTGGCGCTCGTTTGTTCCTTTCACAAAGAGAAATGCATAGGGACGAGCAAACATTACTACGATCGATACCTACACAGTTATACCATGATCATCAGCAGGTTTTTGGCAGTTTTACTGGACTGGAGCATTCAGGCATGTGTTGACACAATGCCAAGGAGGAAAGACAGCAACAATGATCTTAGAGAAGCAATTGTTGCTGCCCATCAATCTGGGAAGGGTTATAAGGCTGTAAGAAATGAAGGTTTTGATAAATGAAAGCCTTATATAATGCTATATATTATATAATTTAGTGTATTTTATTTGGGTGAATCAAAGATGGAGGATCATGGGTATAGTTGAATGTCTTAATGAAATGTATCTCATTAATATGCAAAATACCTGTTGTTTAATCTGATTCTTACAACAAAGGACCCAGACATTCACAGGTATCTCTTACAGATGCTAACCAGTACTGCGGACAATAAGGGTATGTGCACATGATGAGAGGCTTTTACGTCTGAAAAGACAGACTGTTTTCAGGAGAAAACAGCTGCCTCGTTTCAGACGTAAAAGCTCCTCCTCGTAATATGCGAGGCGTCTTTGAAGTTTGTAATCTTGAGCTGCTCTTCATTGACTCCAATGAAGAACGGCTCAAATAATGTCTGAAAGAAGTGTCCTGCACTTCTTTGCCGAGGCAGTCATTTTACGCGTCGTCGTTTGACAGCTGTCAAACGACGACGCGTAAATGACAGGTCGTCTGCACAGTACGTTGGCAAACCCATTCAAATGAATGGGCAGATGTTTGCCGACGTATTGTAGCCCTATTTTCAGACGTAAAACGAGGCATAATATGCCTCGTTTACGTCTGAAAATAGGTTGTGTGAACCCAGCCTTAGTCTTATTCATGCACTAACTTAGGATCTCATAAATGCCAAAGGTGGTTGATAAGTGGCACCAGTATTCTATATTTGCATGTAACATGAGGAAGTTCTTTGATCAGGAAGGTCAGACTATGTGTCTCCAAGAGGGGGAGACAAAGGGGTATAAAAATCCAAGCATGACTCCTGAGGGGAGGCCACTAGGGAGCCACTTGGGAGGCCACATGTGGAGGGATACCTGGAGGGGCATACTGGAGAGTAGTCTTACTGGAATGTGTGGAAAGTCCATGTTTGGTAACTATAATGTGTAATGTAACTATTGTTGATAATAAGGAAAAAGTGTCTTTGTAAAATGTATTGCTTATGACTGTCTTTGTGTGCATATCTCCATATAAATCTCAGAATAACTGTAACAGTCATTTTATGCTTTATGCGATAGATTTTTATACACTCACTCTTCTTTTTCATTTATTGCGCCTAATCTTAAAATCGAACCCAGTAAGAGGGTGGAAAAGAAAAATTCTTACAATTTGGTAAGCCAGATAGGAGGTTGGAGTTGCAGTTGTGGGGTGCATTTGTGAGTGTAATATTGTATAGCTTGGTATATTGTTTGTATAGGTGTATCATTTGTTGTGCAAAAGTTAACATGGAATGCTTTTTAAAAAAAAGATTGCCAAAGGCAAGGATACTAAGCTGCTTGTAACCATGGATCTCTTGATCCCTAATGGAGGGATCAAGAGATCCATGGCTACAAGCCACAAACTTTGTGACCCTGGCAATAATTGTCAAGAAGTTCTCAAAGTCTGAAGGAAAGTGTGCACTAGGTTTTGCTGCCTGCTGGATGGCAGAATAGTATTCAAAGCTCAAGGAAGAAAGTGACATTTTTCACAATAGAGTGGAATGTCTTAATGAGTTATATGGAGGTATGAAAGAACAAAAAGAAATCTTAGAATTTCATGTAATAGTTCTTAATAAGGAATGTGAAGCATTAAGAATATCTGCTAAAAATGCTGCTGCTATGTATGTTAGCAACCAGCAAATTGTAGCAGAGAACAAACAGACGAAAATGGAGAATGAGCAGCTTAGCGAAAGGCTGAAGGCAGCAGAAAGTCATATTGCTGGGCTGACTGCTTCTTCCAGCAAAATCAGATATGTGTGTTTCAAAACAGGCAAAACAAAACAGACAAATACAAGTCTGTTGTGTTAAAAACGCGCATGTAAAAGGTAACTATAAGGCTACAGGGCCTTCCGTAACGTACAAGTCAGTAACGTTCTTTTCTTGTGGTCACCTGGGGCATATTGCAAAGTATTTTCTGGTTTTGAGACACAGAAAAGGGACAAAAGGTATTTTGCATGTGGACATGTAGGTCACATTGCAAGATATTGCCCAGGACATAATTAAAGGCATTTGAAAACTTGTTATACAAGTGGGAAAGCAGGACACATTGCCAGGCTCTGCCACTCTTCAAAGAGTGAAGCACGGGATCTAAAGCAACTGCAGAATGGACCCAAAATAGAAGGAAGAGAGAGAGAGAGAAAATTCTCCCTCAAGGTGGGGATCCAGACCATGGCAAAATGGCCATAGGAGACATTCCCACTGGGTTCCATTTCAGGTGATTAAGGCCCAAAATGAAAAATTTGTGTCTGAAATTATACAGTTAAAGTTACAAATGAATACAACCAGATGTAAAGGTCTAAAAAAAACTCTAAGGCCTTATTTACGTGACTGTGAAAAAAAATGTCCATTCAAAACTGATCAACAGTCAGTTTTTCATGGCCATTTTGCATCAGTGTGTCTCTAAATTTTCATCCGTTTCCAGTCCGTCTGTCCGTTTTTAATGGCCGTTGACATCCTTTTTGCATCAGTTTTTCATGGCCGTTAAAGAAACTGATCCATTTAATTGGTCAGGCTTTTTTTGTCCCAGCCCCCTGAAAACACCCAAAGGAAGGTCACATGTTTACCTAGACACTATTTACAGCCTCCCTATATGATGTCACATACCTGCTGTATATCATGCCACATACCTCCTGCATATCATGCCACATACCTCCTGTATATCTTGCCACACACCTGTATATCATGCCACACACCTCCCTGTATATGATGCCACACACCTCCCTGTATATGATACCACACACCTCCCTTATATGATGCCCCACACCTCCTGTATATGATGCCCCACACCTCCTGTATATGATGCCCCACACCTCCTGTATATAATGCCCCACACCTCCTGTATATGATGCCACACACCTCCTGTATATGATGCCACACACCTCCCTGTATATGATGCCACACACCTCCCTGTATATGATGCCACACACCTCCCTGTATATGCTTCAGACCCCTGTATTTGCCACACCTCCCTGTATATGCCACACACCTCCCTGTATATGCCACACAGACCCCCTGTATATGATGCCACACAGCCTCACTGTATATGCCACAGAGACCCCTGTATTTGCCACAACTTCCTGTATATGCCACACACCTCAATGTATATGCCACACAGCCCCCCTGTATATGATGCCACACAGCCCCCCTGTATATGATGCCACACAGCCTCACTAGATGCCACACAGCCTCACTGTAGATGCACACAGCCCCCTGTAGATGCCACATAGCCCCGATGTAGATGATGCCACACAGCCCGATGTGAATGCCCTACATACTCACCGATGCAGCGCTGTCTTCACGTAGTCATCGCGTCGCCTTCGGAGAACCCGTGAGACTAGCGACCAGACCAGAAGTAGTCGGCGCTGCATCTGTGAGTATGTGTCGTCGTGCCGCCAATAGCCTGCAAATCCCCATGTCACAGATCCGTTTTTAACGGTTGTTACATGTATCCGTTAAAAACTGATCCATTGACTTCTATGGGGGCCGTTAGGCCGTTAAAATGGGCAAAAATAGGATGTGTCCTGTTTTTGACTGCCATTATTCACGGGCCCTTAAACAAACGGCCGTGTGAATACACCCATAGAAAATCATTGTTCAAAGGACGGCCATCACACTGCCGTTTTTCACTGTCGTGTGAATAAGGCCTAAAGTTTTTTAAAAGCGGAGAAGAGAAGTCTCCCACTGTGAACCTCTCCTAGAAGAGCTTATGTATTGTTATTAATGTTTTACTAGTCTTGTCTTTCAGGGAAAGATGGAGAATTAAGGAGGATCCTGACCATGTGAAGGAGGATCCTGATTGTGTGCCGTTTAATTGTATTTTTCCTTGCAGGAAAAACTATATTTAGAGGACCTTGCAATATTTTTGTATTTTTAAGGAGAAGCCTCTAAATTTAATACTGTACAGTCAGGTGGCTAAATTCTAAATCCAGTTTTTCCTTTTTGTTTTATTTTTCTGCAAACACCTGAACTGTAATGAATGAAGTAGTTGCCATTGTGAGGCTAATGTCAAGGTGGGGATCTGTAGCTATTGTTTTTGTGAATGTACACATTCTGTTGTGCAAAGAGTTTGCTTTTTTTTTTTTAACTATTTTTTGAGCATTTTTCGATGGCAACTTTAGTTAATTTTTTTTTAACAGATTGCATGCTCCTTTAATACCAGCAAACACATGTATGGAAAAAAATTATGGTATGAGAAGCAGCATTCAATATGGATTTTTATTTGGACTTTTTGTCTTCGTTGTGTGGCAGTCTTAACCCCTTAGTGATCACCAATACGCCTTTTCATGGCGGTCAATAAGGGGCCTTAGGCTAGGCCGTCGCCTTTTCACGGCGGCCCAGTCTAAGCCCTGGCTAAGCACTGCCGGGCTCTTGCTCCAACGACCGTGATCGAAGTTTGCAAATGCAATCGCGGGCCTCCGATGGGGTTCTATGGCAGCCGTGGGGCCTGATAAAAGCCCCCAGGTCTGCCCGGGGCATATGCCTATTAGGAGGTGCCGGAGGCACGTCCTAATAGATTGCCTGTCAGATTTACATTGACAGGCAATAATGCTTTTGTATACTAAGTATACCAAAGCATTATAGCAGCGATCTAAAGATCGCATAGTAAAGTCCCCTAGTGGGACAAAAAAATTAAGTAAGTAATATGAAAAAAATTATTAATAAAAATGACAGTAAAAAATAAATAAAATCATTTTTTTCCATAAAAAGTGGTTTTATTTAGTAAAAGTGTAAAAAATAAATAAAACTACACATATATGGTATAGCTGCGAAAATAATAACTAAACAATAAAGTTAATGTAATTTAAACCACAAGGAGAACAACGAAAAAAAACGCAAAAAACAATGGCGAAATTGCTATTTTGTTTCCATTGCCCCCAAAAAAGTAATAATAAAAGTTAATCAATAAGTCCCATGTACCCCAAAACAGTACCAATCAAAACTATGTCTCGTCCCGCAAAAAAAAAAAAAATCACTACATTGAGAGAAAAATAAAAAAATTACGGCTCTTGAAAGCGACGATGCAGAAACAAATAATTTTAGAAGTGTTTTTTATTGTGCAAATGTCGTAAATACATAAAACCTCTACATATGTAGTATCATCGTAATCGTACCGACCCATGGAATAAAGGTAACATGTTATTTACGCCGCACAGTGAACGGCGTCAATTTAAAATGCATAAAACAATGGCAGAATTTCAGCGTTTCTTTCTATTCCCCGAAAAAAAGTTAATAAAAGTTAATCACAAAATGATATGTACCCCAAAATGGTGCCATTAAAAAGTACAACTAATCCCGCCAAAAAACAAGTCCTCATACAGCTATGTCGACTGAAAAATAAATATGTTATAGCTCTTTGAATGCGACTATTGAAAAACGGGAAAAACTAATTGCTTGGTCATTAGGGCCTAAAATAGGCTGGTCACTAAGGGGTTAATGAATACATATACAATTGTGTTGTTGTCTATAGTTCACCAAAGAGCTATGTGTAGTGTCCCCCAAGACATTACTTGTGAGATAATGTGTTGTAAATGTGCTTTATGACATTTTTGCACTTTTAGGTACTGTAACTTTAAAACAACAAATGTAATGTTACAATGCACTGTGTTACAGCCTATGCAGGAGTGGCTTAAACTAAGAAGTTTCCAGAAGGTGGGAGGAGATTAGGACATAGAGGGGGTCCAGTGGCAGTTAGTGTTCGTGCAATGTCAGTTGGAGCTAGTTAGCAGTTGGAGTCTGTTGTTAGAGGAGGACAGTGGTACCTGGGCCCATCAGTCTAGGATCCAGAGACAGGCTGACTTCAACATCAGGCCATAGTAAAGCTCGCAGAAAATAAGGAACAGCCTTAAGAGAAGGAAATCTTCTGAAATCCATTAAGAGTAACAGGAATCCATTCCGTGGACTGTGAACCAGATCACCATATACGTTGGTGAGTCTAATCCTTCTTATATACACTTTAACGACCCTTACTGACAGGCTGTGAGCCTTACACAGCAGCAGAGAACTGCATTTCTGGACAGATAGCTTATCGTCCCACTGATTTGACAAAGGTAGGAAGCCACAGGAAAGCAGAGAGAGAGGGTCCCCCGCTCCTGCATCTGGCGCTTTATCATATTACAAGGATTGAATTTAATGTACGAGATGTGCCTCCATATCATGTGGAAGACTGTAACCTCCATTTTATGTGGAAAACTTAAGTCAAATTGTGCCGACAGCAAGCCTGTTAAACTGCTACTTTTTAGCCTCCTGTCTTATTTTGTACCCATAACATCAAGGACACCCCAAAACACCATCAGGACAGGAGCAGACACAGGGAGTGTCCCGGGGGATATCAAGAGACTACCATCCTCTTTAACTCGTGTAAACCCCCTCATCACTAGCTGTGAGCAGGCTCTAAGAGAAAGGGAAGGCCTGTTGGCCATTGTTATCCCCACTGAGAGCCGAGCTGGCTGCCAATTTGTGGGCCTATGCCTTTCCCCTTTCCCATCACTCCTGCGGTCACCCGCATATGGTCAGATCAATTTTAACTTTTGAAGTCTATAAATGGTTATGAAATGTCATGCACATATTTATGGTACACTTAATTGATATTATCCACACATTTGGGCTTTCCAAAGTACATTAAGTCTCTTCCCAAAGTCTCTGAAATAGAATAATTCTGTTAGTTTTATTTTTTTTTGTTTTTATTGTTGAACATGAAGCTGATATAGAGGTACTGAGACATAAGTTAAATGTCTAACCCTATCAATTGGTTGGAGATAAAATGCCCTAGTTTTATATTAGGTCAGGGATATTTCCTTAAAGAGGATCTGTCACCAGATTATAAGTGCCCTATTTCCTACATAATCTGATCGGCGCTGTATTGTAGATAACAGTGGTTTTTATTTTGAAAAACTTTAATTTTTGAGCAAGACAACTTGGGCGTATTTTACCTTTTTACCAAGTGGGCGTTGTAAAGAGAAGTGTATGATGCTGACCAATCAGTGTCTTACACTTCTCTCCATTCATGTCCATTTCTACTCAGCACAGCGTGATCTCGCGATCAGCGATGTCTATTCACACTCCCGACACTTCGGTAAAGTTTTTGTGGGACTTACACAGCACAGCATGATCTTGTGAGATCACACTGTGCTATGATTAAGTCCCACACAAACTTTACCGAAGTGTCGGGAGTGTGAATAGACATCGCTGATCGCGAGATCACGCTGTGCTGAGTAGAAATGGACATGAATGGAGAGAAGTGTAAGACACTGATTGGTCAGCGTGATGTCTATTCACTCTCAAGACACTTCAGTAAAGTTAATGTGGGTGTATGTGACAGCACAGCGAGATCATGCTGTGCTGAATACAAATGGACATGAATGGAGAGAAGTGTATACCCACTTTGTATTGTGTGTAAATGTGTTTACATTTCTGCTCCATCCTGAATAGTGACTGCTTCAACACCAGATCATCAGCAAAGCAACAAACTGTCCAGAAAAATGTGTGTTTTCTATTATGGACTAAAGACTGTGAAATGGACTCAATGGTGTAAGAAGCACCTAATGAAGTGATACACAGTCATGTGAAATCTAAGCAGATGACCAGAAGAAGCCTACATTCTCGGAACCGGCATTGAAGCCACAGATGTCTGAGAGCTCCGTGAGGACAGTCGGAACTTGCAACATGCTGGGGGTCACAAAGTGAATAAAAGAGCAGATGCTGTTCGCTGTGTTGTGTTGAATATAAACCAAACGTGTGTGTGTGTGTGTGTGTGTGTGTGTGTGTGTGTGTGTGTGTGTGTGTGTGTGTGTGTGTGTGATCTGAGATCTATAAGGTGGCTGATGAAGAAACTAGTGTATTTTGAAATGTCTGTGGATATTATAATGTACAAATTTAATTTCCCAGAACATGAAATTATATTGATGGTTGGCGGATAAAGTTTGTCTCAGTAAATCTTATAATTTCCAACTGAAAAGGTTTTAACTCAACCCCTTAAAAACATCAAATACACACGTTAATTTCTCATTATGTATTTTACATCTAATTAATTTAGAGGGCTCTTTCCTCTAAGAGACATTCGCCCTCTAGGTGGGGATCTGTAAGAAATTAAGGTTTTGATAAATGAATGCCTTATATAATGTTATATATTATATCATATAGTGTATTTTATTTGGGTGAATCAAAGATGGAGGATTATGGGCATAGTTGAATGTCTCAATGAAATGCATCTCATTAATATGCAAGAAGAAAAGAAAAATGGAGCACGGAAGCAGCACTCAAAGCAAAAAATTTGACATTTATTCACCCAGCAAATGCAACGTTTCCATTGAGGAAGTCAAACATTGCATTTGCTGGGTGAATAAATGTCATATTTTTTGATTTAAGTGCTGCTTCCATGCTAAGTTTTTCTTTATATCATTTGGGGAGACGTCACTCCTCACATTTGAAGCCTAGCTCCATCCTATTTTGTTTTTTTTGACACAGTGCTGCTCCTACTTTTTGCTTTATCTTCGATCATTAATATGCAAGATACCTATTGTTTAACCCCTTAAGGAAACAGCTTGTTTTGGCCTTAAGTAAACAGCCAATTGTTTCAAATCTGACATGTGTCACTTTAAGTGGTAATAACTCTGGAATGCTTTTATGTATCCAAGCGATTCTGAGACTGTCTTATCGTGACACAATGTACTTTATGTTAGTGGTAAAATTTCATCGATATATTCAGTGCTTATTTGTGGAAAAAAACCAAAATTCTGAGAAAATTAGCAAAAATTAGCATTTTTATAAATTTAAATGTATTTGCTTATAAGACTTATAGTAATACCACACAAAATAGTTACTAGTTTACATTTCCCATATGTCTACTTTATGTCTGCATAATTTTTTTTAAAGTCCTTTTATTTTTCTAGGACGTTACAAGGCTTAGAACTTTAGCAGCAATTTCTCACATTTTCAAAAGGCTATTTTTTCAGAGACCAGTTCAGTTCTGAAGTGGCTTTGAGGGACTTATATATTAGAACGTCCCCATAAATCACCCCATTTTAACAACTAGACCCATCAAAGCATTCAAAACAGCATTCAGAAAGTTTCTTAACCCTTTAGGCGTTTCACAGGAATTAAAGCAAAGTAGAGGGGAAATTTAAAATGTTAATTTTTTTTTGCAAAATTCATTGGTATACACTTTTTTCTTTAACACAGAAAGTTTTACCAGAGAAATGCAACTCAATATTTATTGCCCAGATTCTGCAGTTTTTAGAAATATCCCACATGTGGCCCTAGTGTGCTTATGGACTGAACCTAGTGGCACCTAGTTGATTTTGGGGCCGCCTTTTTTTAGAATATATTTTGGCACCATGTCAGGTTTGAAGAGGTCTTGTGGTGCCAAAACGGTGGAAACCCCCCAAAAGTGACCTAATTTTGGAAACTGCACCCTCAAAAAATGTATCTAGGTGTATAGTTAGCATTTTGACCCCACAGTTTCTTTACTAAACTTATTGGAATTAGTCTGTAAAAATCAAATTCTACTTTTTTTCTGAAAAAACGTAGACATTTTTAATTTTTACAAGGAATAAATGAGAAAAAGCACCCCAACATTTGTAAAGCATCTTACATACATAGTTACATAGTTACATAGTTAGTACGGCTGAAAAAAGACACATGTCCATCAAGTTCAACCAAGGGACGGGAAAAGGGAAGGAAAAATTTCTACACATAGGAGCTAATATTTTTTTGTTCTAGGAAATTATCTAACCCTTTTTTAAAGCCATCTACTGTCCCTGCTGTGACCAGCTCCTGCGGTAGGCTATTCCATAGATTCACAGTTCTCACGGTAAAGAAGGCTTGTCGCCTCTGCAGCTTGAACCTTTTTTTCTCCAGACGTAGGGAGTGCCCCCTTGTTTTTTGAGGGGGTTTTACAAGGAACAGGATTTCACCATATTTTTTGTATGTGCCATTAATATATTTATATAAGTTAATCATGTCCCCCCTTAGTCATCTTTTTTCAAGGCTAAATAGGTTTAATTCTTTCAATCTTTCCTCATAACTTAAATTCTCCATGCCCCTAATTAGCTTCGTTGCTCTTCTTTGTATTTTTTCCAACTCCAGGGCATCCTTTCTATGAACTGGAGCCCGGAACTGAACTGCATATTCTAGATGAGGCCTCACTAATGCTTTGTAAAGTGGTAATATTTCATCCCTGTCCCGTGAGTCCATGCCTCTTTTAATACACGACAATATCCTGCTGGCCTTTGAAGCAGCTGATTGACACTGCATGCTGTTATTGAGTTTATGATTTACAAGTACACCCAGATCCTTCTCAACAAGTGAATCCGCCAGTGTAGCTCCCCCTAGGACATATGATGCATGCAGGTTGTTGGTACCCAGATGCATAACTTTACATTTATCTACATTAAACTTCATCTGCCAAGTGGACGCCCAAACACTTAGTTTGTTTAAATCTGCCTGCAATTCATGAACATCTTCCATAGACTGAACTATATTACATAGCTTGGTGTCATCTGCAAAAATAGAAATAGTGCTATTAATCCCATCTTCTATATCATTAATAAATAAGTTGAATAATAGTGGTCCCAGCACTGAACCCTGGGGTACACCACTTATTACCGGGGACCATTCAGAGTAGGAATCATTGACCACAACTCTCTGGATACGGTCCTTGAGCCAATTCTCAATCCAATTACAAACTATATTTTCTAAACCTATAGTCCTTAATTTACCCATTAGGCGTCTATGGGGGACAGTGTCAAATGCCTTTGCAAAGTCCAAAAACACTAAATCCACAGCGGCCCCTCTGTCTAGACTTCTGCTCACCTCTTCATAAAAACAGATTAGGTTAGTTTGACAACTTCTGTCCTTAGTAAAACCGTGCTGGCTGTCACTTATAATGCTATTTATTGTCACATAATCCTGTATATAGTCCCTCAATAGCCCCTCAAACATTTTCCCCATGATGGATGTTAAGCTTACTGGTCTATAATTACACGGGGAAAACCTAGAGCCCTTTTTGAAAATAGGCACCACATTTGCGCTGCGCCAGTCCCTTGGCACTATACCAGTCACTAGAGATTCTCTGAATATTATGAAAAGGGGGACAGAAATAACTGAACTAAGCTCTTTAAGAATTCTAGGGTGTAACCCATCTGGTCCCGGGGCCTTGTGCACATTTATTTTATTTTATTTAGCTTGGACCATATCTACATTCATCCAATTCAGTATGTCATCTGATATATTAACAGCACTGGCACCGGCTACATCAGCTGTTCTTTCTTCTGTTGTATATACAGAGCTAAAGAACCCATTTAGTAACTCTGCCTTCTCTTGATCCCCTGTGATCAACTCTCCATTACCACTATCTAGGGGTCCTACATGTTCAGACCTTGGCTTTTTAGCATTTATATACTTGAAGAATTTTTGTGGATTTGTTTTACTATCCTTGGCCACCTGCCTTTCATTTTGTATTTTTGCTAATTTTATTACATTTTTACAGA
The DNA here is from genome assembly GCF_050947455.1 of Rhinoderma darwinii. Classification (NCBI taxonomy): domain Eukaryota; kingdom Metazoa; phylum Chordata; class Amphibia; order Anura; family Rhinodermatidae; genus Rhinoderma; species Rhinoderma darwinii. The sequence continues at coordinate 76,598,038 of NC_134692.1, read as the reverse complement.
TTTTATTAAGCTCTTTATATTTTACAAAGGCTACAGCTGTACCCTTAGATTTGTATTTTTTAAATGCCCTTTTTTTGTTGTGTATTGCCCCTTTCACAGAAGGTGTAAGCCATGTGGGGTTTAATTTGAGTCGTTTATACTTGTTACCTATAGGAATAAATTTTGCACTATAATAACTCAAAGTAGATTTGAAAATCTCCCATTTATCATTTGTTCCATTATTTGACATTAGTTCTTCCCAGTCCATATCCTGAATTGCCGCCCTCATCCTGGGGAAATTGGCTTTCTTAAAATTAAATGTTTTTGCCCTCCCAGCCTGCGTTTGTTTTTTACAGTATAGGTAAAATGTAACTATATTATGATCACTGTTACCGAGGTTTTCACGAACATTGACATTCCCAACAAGATCTGCATTATTAGAAATGACCAGATCCAACAGAGCTTCACCTCTAGTCGGGTCTTCCACCAACTGGCCCATAAAATTTTCCTGCAACAGGTTGAGGAAATGTCTCCCCTTTGCAGTTGAAGCTGAACCATGACACCAATTAATATCCCGGAAATTAAAATCTCCCATTATCACTACAGTACCCAGTGCACAGGCGTGCAGCCCGCTCCATCTGTTTATATAGCTGAACTTCCATCTCCTCAGTTATATTGGGGGGTCTATAGATTATACCAAAAGTAATTTTTTCAGTGTTTACCTCCCTTTCTAGTTCCACCCACAAGGTTTCAACCTCCTCACAGTATTCACCCCCTATTGTCTCTTTCACACTCGCCTTCATATCATTTCTCACATACAGACATACACCACCACCTTTCTTATTTGTCCTGTCTTTCCGAAAAAGTGTTAAACCCTCTCCCGATTACAGCAATGCCCCATATGTGGTAATAAACTGCTGTTTGGACTCACAGCAGGGCTCACAAGGGAAGGCGCACCATTTCGATTTTGGAGAGCAGATTTTACAGGAATATTTTTCAATGCCATGTTGTGTTTGCAACGCCCTGGAGGGACCAAAACAGCGGAAACCCCCCAAAAGTGACCCATTTTGGAAACTATACCCTTCAAGGAATATTTCTAGGGGTATAGTTAGCATTTTGACCCCACACGGCTTTTGCTGAATTTGTGGGAACAATGTCGTGAAATTGAAAATCTAAATTTTTTTCTAATAAAATGTCGTTTTAGCTCATATTTTTTCATTTTTACAATAGATAAAGGAAAAAAAGCACCCCAACATTTGTAAACTCTTCTGAGCACAGCAATACCCCATATGTGGTAATAAACTGCTGTTTGGACACACGGCAGGGCTTATAGAGGACGGAGCACCATTTGACTTTTGGAGCTCAAGTTTTGCTGGAATGGTTTGCGGCGCCATGTCACATTTGCAATGCCAAAACAATGCAAACCCCGCAAAAGTGACCCCATTTGGGAAACTATACCCCTCATAGAATTTATCTAGCGGTATAGTGAGCATTTTGACCCCACTGGTTTTTTTTGCTGAATTTATTGGAAATAGGCAGTGAAAATGAACATCAACATTCTTTCCACTAAAATGTTGACTTTTTTTCATTTTCACAAAGAATAAAGGAGAAAAAGCACCCCAACAATTGTAAAGCAATTTCTTCCGAGTATGGCAATACACCATAAGTGGTCATAAACTGCTGTTTGGACCCACGGCCGGGCTCAGAATGGCAGGAGTGCTACTTGGCATGTAGATTTTGGTTGATTGCTTTTTGGGCGTCATGTCGCATTTTCAGAGCCCCTGAGGTACCAGTACAGTAGAAACCCCTGAGAAATGACTCCATTTTGGAAAATATACCCTCAGGGTAATCATCTAGGGGTGTAGTGAGCATTTTGTTCCCACAGGTGTTTCATAGATTGTAGTAGAATGAGGCAGTGAAAATAAAAAAAATTTTTTTCCAAAAATATGTAGTTTTGCACTCAATTTCACAAGGAGTAATAGGAGAAAAAGCCACACACAATTTGTTACCCAATGTCTCCCGAGTTCGGTACATGGCAGAGCTCAAAATGGAAAGAGCGCCATTATGCTTTTAGAGCACAGATTTTGCTGGACTGGTGTACAGGCACCATGTCGCATTTGCAGAGCTCCCTTAGGTACCAGAGTAGAGTGTAAAACCCTGAGAAGTGACCCTATTTTGTAAACTACACCCCTCAAGGCATTTTTCATTTGCCTGGACATATGACAAGGCTTAGGAGTGAAATAGCAAATGCACATGTGAGGTCTATTTTGGTGATTTTCGCAGCATTGGCCCACAATAGCAGGGCTCTGGGGTCAAATAGTAAAACAAACCCCAAGTAGTGACCCCCATTTTGGAAACTGCACCCCTCAAGGCATTTTTTAAGGGGTGTAGTGAGCATTTCAACCACACAGGTTGTTGTTTTTTTTATTACAAATGAATGCTCAGTGGATGGTGCAAAGTGAAAATTGCAAATTTCCACAGGTATATGCTATTTTAGCGCACAACATGTTGTGCCGAGTTCATGCCACTGAAGACAAATACCTCAAACTGTTAAGCGGGTTCTCCCGGATATGGCGATTCCATATATGTAGACGTAAACTGCTGTTTGGGCACGCTGCATGGCTTAGAAGGGAGGGAGCGCCATTTGGCTTTTGGAGCGCAGATCTAGCTTGTTAGTTGTTTTGTTTGGGGTTTTGCTGGTATTTCATGATGTGGGGGCGTATGTAAGCAGTGCGGGGCACATCAGGTCATAATAAGAGGGTAAGGTGCCGATAGGTGCAATCTAACCACCTAGATGCAGCGATCGCTTAGTTCCAGTCCTGGCCGTTAGAGCAGGATGTCAGCTCTGACAAACAGCTGACACCCGCGTCCATGGCAACCATCATGGTTGACGACAGGCTAGAAACCACCTAGATGCAGCAATCGCTTTGATCGCTGCATCTATGTAGTTAATCGGCCGGATCGGAACCTAGCTCCGGTCCTGGCCGTTACAGCAAGGTGTCCGACAGCCGATACCCATCGGTAATGATGCTGGCTCAGCTTCTGAGCCAGCACCATCTCATACACATTCACAAGGAACTGTGATTGGTCAGTCTGCTGTGACTGACCAATAACAGCGATAGCCGGCCAGGGACCGCTGTGATTGGTCTCCTGCCATCTTACTGTGCCGATCAATAGTTGATGGCACAGTTCTATCACCCTGTCCTTTGAGAGGCTGACAATTTTTTGCCAGGATGCACCGGTACGTCCCGTTGCCTTAAATCACTGCAATACAGGAAGTACCGGTGCGTCCAGGTGCGGCAAGGGGTTAATCTGATTCTCACAAAAAAGGACCCAGACATTCACAGGTATCTCTTACAGATGCTAACCAGTAGTGTGCACAATAAGTCTTATCCATGGACAAACTTAGGCTCTAAACGGCAGGGTCTGAGTGTCGGCCGATAAAAACGGCCGTTTTGGTTCGTTTTTCTCGGCCGTTTTGAATCCGTTCAGTTTCTGTTCTGGGCCGTGTTTCCGTCTTTAACGGCTGATTTTGACCCGTTTTGCATCAGTTTTTTTCCCTGTCCGGTTTAAAAACGGATGAATTTAATTTGTCAGTTTGTTTTGCTACACATTTCCCTCTGTAGATATGCCACACAGCCCCTATAGATAATGCCACACACTGCGCACTGTAGATAATGCCACACAGCCCCTGTAGATACTGCCACAATCCCCCTGTAGATAATGCCACACACTGCCCTCTGCAGATATTACCACACAGCCCCCTGTAGATACTGCCACAGACCCCCTGTAGGTAGTACCACACAGCCCCTCTCTATGTAATGCTACACAGCCCCCTTTAACTACCACACAGCCCCCTTGTGCTTAGAACCCCAGTAGATGCCCACCCCTGTAGATGGCACCCCCCTGTAGATTTTACCCCCTCCCATAGATGCCCCCCCTTTCCTGTAGATAGCACCACTGTAGGGAACTGCTCCAGGAGAAGTCCCCGACTTCACTATCCATGTATGGACAGTGACGTCATGGACTACTCCTGGAGCAGTCCCCTGCTCCTGAAGCGGAATTCCCAGCCACAGCGGCCCTTCGGCCAGTGATTCAGCACCAGGAGAAGTCCCAGACTTCACTGTCCATATATGGACAGTGACTTCTCCTGGAGCAGAATCACTGGCCACAGCTGTGTCAGGGACGGCTGTGACTGGGGATTCCGCTTCAGGAGAAGTCACTGTCCATATATGGACAGTGATGTCAGGGACTTCTAAGAGAGTGGAATCACCAGCCACAGGGTCGGCCGCTGTGGCCGGGTATTCCGCGTCACATCCCTGACGTCACTGTCTATATATGGACAGTGAAGTCAGGAACTTCTCCTGGAGCGAAATCAACGGCCGTTGTGGCCGGGGATTCCGCTTCACAATTAGGGGACCACTCCAGGAGAAGTCCCTGTCCATATATGGAGACTTCTCCTGGAGCGGAATTCCTAGCCACAGCTTCGGTAATTCTGTGGCCGGGGATCAGGGATTCCGCTCCTGCAGGGAGAAAAAAAATCTCCTCCTCCTCACATGCACTTCACACTGTGATGAGAAGAAGAGAGCGAACGAGCGGCAGAAAGCATAGCCGTCACTCGGATCAAATCCAAGTGGCAGCCATGCTTTACTCGGCCCCTCAGACTTCTATGGGAGCTGTGCGGCCGGGAGAACGGCCCAAAATAGGGCATGTTCCATTTTTTGTAAACCGGGCCGTCAAAAAACCGGTCATGTAAATAGCCCCATTTGGGGTCTATTGTTCCTACAGCGGCCGTGTGACGGCCGTTTTTTGAACGGCCCTCACACGCCCGGGAATCCCTGTCATGTGAATAGGGCCTTAGGATCTCATGAATGTTAAAGGTGGTTGATAAGTGGCACCAGTATTCTATATTTGCATGTAACATGAGAAAGTTCTTTTGATCAGGAAGGTCAGACTATGCGTCTCCAAGAGGGCAGACAAAGGAGTATAAAAACCCAAGCATGACTCATAAAAAGTGACTTGGGGGCACTAGGGAGCCACTTAGAAGGCCACTTGGCGAGGGATACATGGAGGGACATACTGGAGAGGAGACTTACTGGAGTGTGTGGAAATTCTATGTATGGTAACTATAATGTATAATGTAACTATTGTTGATGATAAGGAAAAAGTGTCTCTGCAAAATGTATTGCTTATGACTGTGTTTGTGTGCATATATATATATATATATATATATATATATATATATATATATAAATGAATTTCTGTTGTCTGTCGTCTCTTGCATGCTCTTTATGCACAGCAAAACGACTGGACCAATCTGCACCAAATTTGGCACATAAGTAAATCACATGCTTTCAGAGGTTTATAACGGGTTTCAGCTGCCTTGGACCTACCGTTCTCGACATATTCTTAAAAGCAAATATGGCACCACTTGCTTCCACATCAAGGACCTTCCTCCATATCACATCAGATGACCCGTATTAGATAATAGAAGATTGCAGGTCCTTCATTCTTAGCCTCACTTACATACACACAGTTTTAGACCACGTTTCCATAAGAACCCAGCCATTTTTCTTTACTCAACATGTTACTCGCCGTGAAAGGACCTATACCTATACTACACTGTACCTATACTGGATTTCAGCATTCTCATAATTTCATACCAGTCATGCCTGCAAAAAAGAAAACTTCCCTTGGATGAAAGTCTACTGTAGCAAAGTACATGGCTGCTGCCCGAAATACTAAAACCTCTCAGCAGACCCAAGCCTGTCTCCAGGCTGACAAGATGCGCCACAGCGAGCTACTGAAACGCCCCAGCAGACTGAGGAATGACTGCAGTCTCAGTGAGACAGAAGAGCAGCAGAGACTCCCCAGCAGACTGAGGCATGACTGCAGTCTAAGAGAGACAGACGAGCAGCAGAGACTCCCCAGAAGACCTAAGCCCGTCTCCATGCCGACCAGGTGCGATATGATAGTCGACAAGCTACTATCAGGGCAGATATGCGTAATGCTGCTTTCCGTTACAACTCAAAATCCTAATATGGTCAAGCTCCGTTGCTTCTGATTGGCCAAATGGAGAAACAATGCGAACACTGAAGGGCACTTAAGTACGAAGGTGAATGACCAGGAATGTGCTGCTCTGGCGGAAAGGTCAGAATACCTGATTTACCTTTTCCACCAGAAGAGCTCACAACTTTGCATGATGGTTCCTCTGTGCACTCTGCCGAGTCTCTGAAACATATCCGGGTCTACAACAATGCCTACCAGATTACGTCACTTGGATGTGGAAAACGTGTGCTGGAGCCAGGATACGTACCAACGTTCAAGATCAAGGGGCAAGTCTACCACACAATCGGATCTCTATTGCCTCGGTTTAACAAAGACAATCTGTAAGCATTGCCTTTATACCTTTATATCTTCAAGTTTTATTCATGGGTGACAACACTACAAAAGTAGATTCCCGTCATAGAAACAATCCCTTCACTAAGCCACACATTGTCTACATGTTGAAAAACATGTTGCAGCGGCACAATCCACACCAGTAGCAAAAAAAGTTTTAAACTACACACAAACAACAAACGAAATAGACCCGTGCAAAGCCGGGTAATTCTGCTAGTCCCCATATAAATCTCAGAATAACTGTAACAGTCATTTTACGCTTTAACCCCTTCCCGACATCCGCCGTATATATACGGCGCTGTCGGGAGGTGCTTCCCGCAAAGCGCCGTATATATACGGCGCAGTGATTGTGCGGGCTCAGGAGCAGAGCCGGCACCATCACCGCGGGGTGACAGCTGTATTATACAGCTGGCACCCTCCTGTAACTGCCAGGACCGGAGCTATTCTCCGATCCGGCAGATTAACCCCTCAGATGCTGCGCTCAATAGAGCGCAGCATCTGATAGGTTTTCACCCGATCGGCAACCCAGTGATGCAATCGCTGGGTTGCTGTGGCAATCGGACGCCAGAAAATGGCGTCCGAGTCTGCCTTGTACGGGAGCCGATGAGGACCCGCCTGCGGCGAGTCCTCATAGGCTTGCTGTCAGTGAATAACTGACAGCGCTAATACACTGCACTACGTATGTAGTGCAGTGTATTAGAGTAGCGATCGGGGCATCAGGCCCTCATGTCCCCTAGTGGGACAAGTAAAAAAAGTAAAAAAAAGTTAATAAAAATGTGGTAAAACAAAAAAAACACACACATTTCAAATAAAAATAAAGCTAAACTGACTTTTTCCCCATAGTAAGTCTTTTATTATGGGAAAAACCGTAAAAATCAAAAAAACTATACATAATTGGTATCGCCGCATCCGTAACGACCCAAACTACAAAACTATTATGTAATTTATCCCGCACGGTGAACGCGGTAAAAAAAAAACATGAAAAACAGCGCCAGAATCTTTGTTTTTAGGTCACGTCTCCTTCCAAAAAATGCTATAAAAAGTGATCAAAAAGTCACATTTACTCCAAAATAGTACTAATAAAAACGACAATCCGTCCCGCAAAAAATAATCCCTGACACCGTTTCGTGCACGCAAAAATAAAAAAGTTCTGGGTCTTAGAATATGGCGAGACAGAAAACAAATGATTTTACAAAAAAAGTGATTTTATTGTGCAAAAGCCGCAATACATAAAAAAAACTATATAAATTTGGTATCGCCGCGTACGTAACGACCCAAACGACAAAACAATTATGTAATTTATCCCGCATGGTGAACGCTGTAAAAAAAAAAAAAGAAAAACAACGCCAGAATCTTTGTTTTTAGGTCACATCTCCTTCCAAAAAATGCTATAAAAAGTGATCAAAAAGTCACATTTACTCCAAAATAGTACTAATAAAAAACGACAATCCGTCCCGCAAAAAATAATCCCTGACACCGCTTTGTGCACGCAAAAATAATAAAGTTATGGGTCTTAGAATGTCGACACAGAAAACAAATGATTTTATAAAAAAAGTGATTTTATTGTGCAAAAGCCGCAATACATAAAAAAAACTATATAAATTTGGTATCGCCGTAATCGTATCGACCCGCAGAATAAAGCGAACATGTTATTTAGGGCGCACTGTGGATGCCGATAAAAAAAACAATAAAAAACTATTCCAGAATTGCTTGTTTTTGGTAATTTCCTTTACCAAAAAATGAAATAAAAAGTGATCAAAAAGTCGTATGTGTTCTAAAATGGTGGCAATAAAATCTACAGCCCGTCTCGCAAAAAACAAGCCCGCACACCGCTCAATCAACTGAAAAATAAAAAAGTTATGGCACTAGTAATGCGGTGATGAAAAAACATCTCAATGCGCAGGCCGGAGGGGAACATTCCTTCAGTTTCAGGGCCCCAGGATTTAGGAACTAGGAAAGGGAAGGGACATAGCACATCCGCTGGAAGCGAGGGCGCCCGTATTATACCAGCGCAAAACTTTCCCAGTAATATTTCCCAAACTACGAAGGAGAAAAAGTCCCCAAAAGGTGCAGAGCGTTACAAAAGGGGGATAAGAAAGAAAACCGTTTATCAGTGTGACACCGGCCTGTGCATAACGGATCGCTTCACAGCGTAACACACATCTATGGATAATTGTATTATTTACCCCATTATTATACCCTCTTATTATGCCCTGATGTTCTCCGCACAGATTACATATACTCTGATATACTCCGCACAGATTACATATGCCACCACATTATAAACGGAAATACCAGCAAAACCCCAAACAGAACTATTACCAAGCAAAATCCATGCTCAAAATGGCGGTCTTTCCCTTCTTAGCCCTACAGTGTGCCCAAACAGCAATTTATGGCCACAAGTAAGGCATTACCATACCCGGGAGAACCCGCTTAACAATTTATGGGGTAAGATTCTCTAGGGGCACAACATCTTGTGCGGTGAATGGGCAGATCAGTGGAGAAATTGCAATTTTCACTTTGCACAATCCACTGCGTATTCATTTCTGAAAAACACCTGTGGAGTCTAAATTCTCACTACACCCCTTGATAAATGCCTTTAGGGGTGTAGTTTCTAAAACGGGGTCACTTTTGTTTGGTACATGAGTGGTTTTGCAAATGCAACATGGCGTCCGCAAACCATTCCAGCAAAATCTACGCTCCAAAAGATAAATACCGCTCCTTTTCTTCTGAATGCTCCCATATACGTAAACAGCCGATTATAACCACATATGGGGCGTTACTGTACTCGGGAGAAATTACTTTACAAATGTTGGGGTGCTTTTTCTTCTCTATTCCTTGCAAAAATGAAAAATGTGTATCTAAAACGACATCTTGTTTGAAAAAAAAAATTATTTTTCATTTTCATGGCTTAATTCTAATTAATTCAGCAAAAAACCTTTGGGATCAAAATTTTCACTATACCCCTAGATGATTCCTCAGGGGGTGCAGTTTCCCAAATGGAGTCACTTTTGGGGTGTTTCCACTGTACTAGTACTACAGGGGCTCAGCAAATATGACATGACACCCAGAAACCATTCCAAAATCCAAATGGTGCTCCTTCCATTCTGAGCCCTACCGTGTGTCCAAACAGATGTTTGTGACCACATGTGGGGTATTGTTTTACTCAGGAGAAGTTGCTTTACAAATGTTGCGGTGCTTTTTCTCCTTCAGTCCTTGTGGAAATGAAAAAAAAATACCTAAACCTACATTTTCTTTGAAAAAATTTAGATTTTCATTTTTACGGCCTACTTACAATAAGTTCTGTAAAAAAACTGGCTGGTCAAAATGCTTGCTACACCCCTAGATAATTTCCTCATGGGGTGTAGTTTCCAAAATGGGGTCACTTGTTGGGGGTTTCCACTGTTTTGTCCCCTCAGGAGCTTTGCAAATGCGACATGGCCTCCGCAAACCATTCCTGCTAAATTTGAGTTCCAAAAGCCAAATGGCGCTCTTTCCCTTCTCAGCCTCGCTGTGTGTCCAAACAGCCGTTTATTACCACATGTGGGGTATTGTTTTACTCGGGAGAAATGTCTTTACAAATTTTATGGTGCTTTTTCTCCTTTAGTCCTTGTGGAAATGAAAAAAAATTAGCTAAACCTACATTTTATTTGAAAAAATTTAGATTTTCATTTTCACAGCCTACTTGCAATAATTTCTTCAAAAAACCTGTGGGGTCAAAATGCTCACTATACCCCTAGATAATTTCCTCAAGGGGTATAGTTTCCAAAATGGGGTCACTTGTTGGGGGTTTCCACTGTTTTGTCCCCTCAGGGGCTTTGCAAATGTGACATGGCCTCCGCAAACCATTCCTGCTAAATTTGAGCTCCAAGAGCCAAATGGCGCTCTTTCCCTTCTAAGCCCTGCCGTGTGTCCAAACAGCCGTTTATTAAAACATGTGGGGTATTGTTTTACTCGGGAGAAATTGCTCTACAAATGTTGTTGTGCTTTTTCTACTTTAGTTCTCTTGGAAATGAAAACAAATTAGCTGAACCTACATTTTATTTGAAAAAATGTAGATTTTCATTTTCATGACCTAGTTCCAAAAATTTTTGCAAAAAAACTGGCCGGTCAAAATGCTTGCTACACCCCTAGATAAATTCCTCGAGGGGTATAGTTTCCAAAATGGGGTCACTTGTTAGGGGTTTCCACTGTTTTGTCACCTCAGGGGCTTTGCAAATGCGACATGGCCTCCGCAAACCATTCCTGCTAAATTTGAGCTCCAAGAGCCAAATGGCGCACTTTCCATTCTAAGCCCTGCCGTGTGTCCAAACAATCGTTTATTACCACATGTGGGGTACTGTTTTACTCGGGAGAAATTGCTCTACAAATGTTGTGGTGCTTTTTCTACTTTAGTTCTTTTGGAAATGAAAAAAAATTAGCTAAACCTACATTTTATTTGAAAAAATGTAGATTTTCATTTTCATGGCCTAGTTCCAAAAATTTTTGCAAAAAAACTGGCCGGTCAAAATGCTTGCTACACCCCTAGATAAATTCCTCGAGGGGTGTAGTTTCCAAAATGGAGTCACTTTTGGGGGGTTTCCACTTTTTTAGTTCCACTAGACCTGTTCAAAGCGGATATGGTGCCTAAAATATATTCTAATAAAAAGGAGGCCCAAAATCCACTAGGTGTTCCTTTGCTTCGGAGGCCGGTGCTTCAGTCCATTAGCGCACTAGGGCCATATGTGGGATATTTCCTAAAACTGCAGAAGGTGGGCAATAAATATTGAGTTGCATTTCTTGGGTAAAACATTCCGTGGTACAAAAAAAATGGATTCAAAATGAATTTCTGGAAAAAAATAATGAACTTTGTAAATTTCACCTCTACTTTGCCTTAATTCCTGCGCAACGTCTAAAGGGTTAAGAAACTTTCTAAATGCTGTTTTGAATACTTTGATGGGTGCAGTTTTTAAAATGGGGTGACTTATTGGGGGTTTCTAATATCTAAGGACCTTAAAGCCACTTCAGAACTGAACTGGCCCCTGTAAAAATAGCATTTTGAAATTTTCTTGAAAATGTGAGAAATTGCTGCTAAAGTTCTAAGCCTTGTAACGTCCTAGAAAAATAAAATGATGATCAAAATACGATGCCAATATAAAGTAGACATATGGGGGATGTTAGTTAGCAACATTTTTGTGTGGTATAACTGCCTGTCTTACAAGCAGATACATTTAAATTGAGAAAAATGCTAATTTTTGCAATTTTTCGCTAAATTTTGGTGTTTTTCACAATTAAATACTGAATGTATCGGGCAAATTTTGCCAGTAACATAAAGTCCAATGTGTCACGAGAAAACAATCTCAGAATCGCTTGGATAGGTAAAAGCATTCCGGAGTTATTACCACATAAAGTGAAACATGTCAGATTTGAAAAATGAGGCTCTGTCAGGAAGGTCAAAAGTGGCCAAAGAGGGAAGGGGTTAAGCAATACATTTTTATATACTCACTCTTCACCTATTTCACCTAACTAGAGATGAGCGAACCGGGACAACCGAACCCGGTTTCGGTCCGAACTTCCGGAAAAGTTCGGTTCGCAGCGAATCTGAACTTCACCAGGTTCGGCCGAACCCGTTTTGACCGAACCCGGTCAAAAATATTATACAAATCGGCAGCCACTTGTCTCTATCAATCACTGATAGAGAAAAGAGGCTGCTGATTAAAAATAAAATAAAAAGCATTTCATACGTACCCGGTCGTTGTCTTGGTGACGAGTCCCTCTTCTTCCTCCAGTCCGACCTTCTTTCCTGACGCGGCAGCCTGTGATTGGCTGCAGCGGTCACATGGGCTGTATCGTCATCCAGGAATGTCGGGCCGGATGTCGAGAGGGACGCGTCACCAAGGCAACGGCCAGGAGACCGGACTGGAGGAAGCAGAAAGTTCTCGGTAAGTATGAACGTCTTTTTTTTTACAGGTTACTCTATATTGTGATCGGTAGTCACTGTCCAGGGTGCTGAAACAGTTACTGCCGATCAGTTAACTCTTTCAGCACCCTGGACAGTGACTATTTACAGACGTCGCCTAGCAACGCTGCCGTAATGACGGGTGCACACATGTAGCCACCCGTCATTAAGGGGCCTCATGCACACGACCGTAAAAACACCCGTTATTACGGGTCGTAATTACGACCCGAAATAGCGGGCCCATAGACTTCTGTTAGCCACGGGTACCTTCCCGTTTTCTCACGGGAAGGTGCCCGTGCCGTTAAAAAGATAGAACAGGTTCTTTTTTTTTATTTTACGGGCCGTGCTCCTATACTTTATAATGGGAGCACGGCTCGGAAAAACGACCGGCTGCCCGTGGCCGGCCGTGCTCATCTCCTGAAATACTTTGTGCTGCCTTAAACTCTGTGGACAGGTCAGGATCCTGTTTCTTTTAAATGCTGCTAGGGAACCCGCTCTATCCACTATATAAGGCTGCGCTACAGTGCAGCATTTAAAAGAAACAGGATCCTGACCTGTCCATAGAGTTTAAGGCAGCACAGAGTAAGGCAGCACAGAGTATTTCAGGAGATGAGCGTGCAGATTCAGTGCTGCTGTGAACTCTGCTCTTACCATTACGTAGCTCTCAGTCTGTTACCTCTCCTCCACTACTGTCCTCAATAACACCTTCATGATTGGCAAGTCACCACGTAATGGTAAGAGCAGAGTTCACAGCAGCACAGAGTATTTCAGAAGAT